>NC_056739.1:1573640531-1573940531 GCF_019279795.1 Protopterus annectens | reverse complement strand
ATAATGTTTTCATGTCTCTTTTTCTCTTTTTCTTTATTTTCAGCTGCTCAGTAAATTTCAGCAAACAGGGATGCACATGCTTAATGATACGAAAGACTCAGAGCCAAGGGGGTATGTATGCAAAACAAATGAACATGATTGTATTGTATTAGGCAAGTGTAACAGTGTATTCAGATTTGGGGAGTTCAGTTCCCACAAGTAACAAATACATTCTAATTAAACATATAATTATTTAATTTTAATTTTATCAAAATTGGCTTTCATGCCATGTTGTTAACTTAATATGTATTATCTTTAAAGGCATATATGCAAATATATGCACATTTCAAGGATTATTTGTTACAATTCACAATCCTATTTTGGATTTTGAAAGCTATGTAGCCAATATAATAATTAAACTATATTTAATTGTAATAAAAAAATTATCAGATATCTAATATTTCTAATCATCTGTTTTCTTTTTTGTCTCACCCCACCACTTATCTCTCTTTTTTATTTTTATATATATGAGCTCAACATTTTGATGTTATACTTTTCTGCCAACAAACAAAATGATTTTCAGCACAAGGAGGTAGGCCAACTGCTGTGGGTCAGCCTGCCAGCCCTCCACCAGTTGCCACACCATAGGTTCATAGTTCATCGGCAGGTACTAGGCTATTGGTCCAAGGGCCTACATAAGCCTAGCCAGCAAGGTTCCATAGTTTATGCCACCCAAGAAAGCACCCAACACCCAGCACATTGAGGATGCAACCTGGCAGTACTGCCTCTGCAGCCCCTGCACTATCTGGGCTATCATTATCAGGTAGCATTGCCGTGACAGCTGGACCATTGTAACTACTTGGAGTATTGATGGAGGTGGGGATTATGTCACCCTTCAGTAGCTGCTAGAGATGGTGTGTGAGGTATCAGAAACTAGCATTGGTGCACGCCTCAACCATCTGGAGAAGTTACTCCTTTGAATGCAGCAAAAAACCCATATCAAGCAATCCCACAGGGAGCTGAGGAAGGGGACAGTGGGTGAGGACTAGATTCTCAATGTTCCCATACTTGATTGGCATGTGCTTCTGATGTCCCTTCCCTATCCCCAGTTAGAGTATCCCCCAACCTTTTATGTCCATCACCATCCCTGTGTCTGTCTTATTTGTCCTGTTTGTCCGCACCTGTTTCATCATCTAAACTACCTAATTGACTTTAGCATTCCTACATCCATTTTTCAATCCAAAAGAAAAAATGGTCATCTGTCCCACAAAAAAAAATTGTCCAATACATAGCTCTCTATTTGGCATGTGTGTCTTCTCCACACACTTGATTTGGTCCAATTGGCTATACAACATGACTGCATTTTTGTCACCCATCTGTGTTGTGGTGACAGCCCAAATTCATCATATTTTCTGTATGCGTTCACATCGCACTGTAAAATAAGTGGATAGCTATGGTTCTTTCCTAATTCCCTCTTGCAAATTCCTATATTTCTTCCCCTTTGTTCTTTTTCCTGCTTACTCTCATTTCACCACTTCCCTATCTACACCATTTTCACATCTTTAATCTGGTCAAAAAATAGAACCACACACCACATACATGGCCAGAAACGACCTCTAATAAAGCCTTCAAGTTTTTGTCCTCTGTATTTGTGCAGAGTTTGGCCTCACACGCCAATGCTGAGGAGCTGTGAATAACTCTTCATGTTATGTGGCAAAACCTGATGAGTTTTTGCTATCAGCTGCATTAGTTTGTTATTGCCACACAATGCTGCTTAAACATGTTTTGCTAAAGGAACATAGAGATACACCAGAGTAAAGGCAGTACTTTGAAACATTTACTCAGACAGTTATTTAGACTGCTGAATGTAACAAGATGCAAATTACCCTGTAGAATGTTGACATAAATCACTGGGCTGAAGATTTTTGACAATACCTTTAAGGGTTCAATTTCAGGTGCATCCCTTATCATTTTTGTGTGTAGTGCTATAAATGTATTATATATTTAATCACCCACATATTAAAATTTACAAACATTGTGATTTTTCATGGAGATATATTGAATATTGCCTAAAACATGAGCATTTGAAGTGACATCCATCCCCACTGCTATCACATATTTAGCTAACCTTGTTCTGCTTGTCATACGCTTGTTGTCCCTCTCCTAAGCCTTCTCTACCCCTATGTCAATCACTTCAAGCTACACAGCATAAAATATTAATAATGACAACAGACCAAATACATGACCATAATGTGCAATTAAAAAACACTGCTAGGTGGATATTCATCTGTCCTTGTATTCATCCCATCCATCCAACTCCTCTGTACATGTGTGTATTGATTAGGATGACAGATTATGTCTGCAGACCGACTTGATTGTGTTGATGGATAATACTAACACTTCACCTTAAGTCAATAGTTTACCAGTGCTCCTGTACTGAGGAATGTTTTAAATCATCTGTAAGATTCTGTTAGTGATATGTTCAGGTGATTATGGATGAAATCTTCATCAAATGTGTTGTTTAAACTGTCATTATGGTGATAAAGCATACTGCACACACTTTTCAGGATATATGGCCAGAGACAAATGGCATATCTACTGAGTCAGAAATAATCCTTTAAAAACACGCAGCATTCCTTGCCATTTATAGAAAGCTGTACACACACTTAAGGAGTGATTTGCAGTGAGAGCTGCAAAACAGCTAATAGTTGTACAACTCTATAGAAGTAGGTATTAATGATAAAAATTGTGGAAGTCACATACTTTACTGTAGTCATTGTTTGTCACGTTTACAGTAATTATTACATTCACTTAGGTAATGCCACCCTGACACTTTCTGTAAAAAAAATGAATGAGCTGGACTTGAACCGTGTGTTATTTGCGTTCAGACCATGATCTTACTGCCACCACAGGAATAGCTAGGCAACAGGCAAACCAATAAAAACAGTATAATTTTCCCATTTAAGCAGAGAACGACATTTGCTCAACACTAAACTCAGCGTAAATGGGGATGGCAACAGCAACAGTTCTCAATGTCATAAAAGTTATGACACAACATTTCCAATATATAACACGACATTCCCAATCTAAACTGCAGTACGAACAGCATAGTATATGTCAGTTATTTCTCCCATAGCATATATTCATAACTGCATCTCAAGTTCAAGTTGTATTCAGCAAATGTGAATCTCGCATGGGCATTATGTAAAGAGGTGTTTGGCATGTATTGCTATGGTTATTGGCCAGTTATCCTTGATTCTATCAAAAGGCATTTTAAAACACAACAGAAGGGAAGAGTCTTTATCTTCACTGAAGACATTCTTACTCAGACTCATGTGTGCCCTATAGCATTGCACTTGAAAATGGTATCTCAATAATAGGTCTAATGTCAACTACACTACAGAAATAAAGAGCACAACTTCATTGTTACAACTGTTAAAGCTTTATACTGACTCTAGCCATTGGTCATCACTGATCAAAACACATTCAGATTGAAAAATCTGTTACTGTGGGCATCAAGTTCATCAGAATATAAATTCTCATATGTCAACACTTGCATTTCTGCTGTTTCCAAAGTGTGTGTGTGTGTGTGTGTGTGTGTGTGTGTGTGTGTGTGTGTGTGTGTGTGTGTGTGTGTGACTGAGTGTGTTATATACACAACATATTGACAAACAGGTACATGCATGTCTCAGTTCTGCAACATGCATTCATGACAGCTTATTGCATATAGGTTAAGAAGATGCCTTTTAAAGTATTTTTACACATTGCAAGCACAAAGGCAAATCCAAAGTCCACACTTTGCATGCAAGTCTCATAACAGTATATGTTACCTGCAACATAATGATGATGCAACCCTCTAAAAAGAACACTATGACAAATAAAAAAAATCAGGCTTCTGTGATGATGTTAGTGTTAACTACTGTGTTCTGCAGCTGGAATAAATAGGTAGGGGTTCAAATTGCACAACAGTCAACTTTTGTGTGTGCGTAGTCTGCAGAGCATGAGTCTATGTCCTAATGTCATCACTCAAGTCTCAGTGAGAACAAAGTTTACAGCTTGTTAAATGAAAAAATACTGTAATAAAAAGATCAATACACAGGAGGTTCAGGTTCAGGTTCAGGTTCTTTACTAGTGTACACCAGGAGGCAAAAAATGTACAAGTACAGAATTTTGTCTGAATGAAACAAGAAGAACACAACTTTTATAGTATTTCTTACTAGTATTAACCCACCAGGTTGACTTAGTCAGTCACAAGGGGTTTTACATCACTTTAGCTTGCAATATTCTATTCATCTAAAATGCTGATACTACATTTTGCTTAAAAACTTTTTCTGGTAAATAACGTGGTCTTGCTAGCCACCTGGTTAGTTACAATACCCTTTTACAAAAGTTTCCACTCAAGGTTCTAAATTAATTTGAACATAATAGTAGATACAGTTCTCAATACATTTCTCTTGTTACATGTTATCACTTCCTCCTTGCAGCCGGTGCATTATCTAGCAACATATACAAGGTCAAATGCTCAAGCGGAAAAAAGCAGAAGATTTTCATTATTTCACACATTTAATTTCCTGACCCAGCAGATAATCACTTGTGAGAATCATAAACATTAATTCTTGCTGAGCTAGCAGCTGCTGGGGTCAAAGGCCAACTTGCAAAAAGCACACTGCAGTTTCCAAAAGCTTCTTGCAGTTTCATATGAATTCATTTTTCTTGTCATAACATTAATAGAATAAAATGCATTATATCTTTCTTATTTCTTAATAAGCACTAAACATATACATTAATACATATTTTTCTAACATTTCCCCCCTGTTAATACTTTTTATTCTATTCTCAGAAGTTTAAATGATTTTTATTTCTTCTCCTAACCTCTTCCACTTGGGACTTGCAGTTAAGAGAGTCATTCAGTTTAGACTTCAAGGAGAATTTCATTTGGAACCAATTCCTCAAGTTCAATGTCTTGATACAAGGTTTCAGAGACAGACATATCTATAAAATCTTTAATTAATCTTTTCATGCAGGGATTCCACAACAAACACATGCTCCTAATAGGAGTAAACCCACACAAATGGCAATCAGAATATTCATTAGGATGGAACCCCACCCCCCAAACAGATTCTGGAAAAAATCCATCAGAGGGTTTGGGCCTGGTTTGGTCATGGCCGACACTTGCTGAATCACCTCCAGATGGTTATCAATTTCATGTCTATTATCTGGAATATATGCACAGCATTCTTCTTTGATAAGCGTGCATGTACCACCTCTCGCCGCTAGGGTGAAGTCAAGAGCCATCCGATTTTGCAACACAACAGTTCTCATGGCATTCAGTTCATCAGTCACTAATTCAAGAGCAGAAGAAGTTGCATTACTCATTACTTCGATAGGTTTCAACAGTTTTCTCAGCTCCCAAATCGATTTGACTGCACCATACGCTGGGAGTATACCTGCCCAAGATATAACACTGTCACTCAAGTCCATATGAGTCAATTTGTCTTTGTCCTTCACGGAATTATGGTCTTTCCAACCTGCTTCAACTCGCCCTACTGGATTCACAGGTTTCTCGATTGGATCTTTGGTTTTCTTGGAAACATCTCTCACGTTCTGTATTTTACCCAGAGGTAATTCCACAGTGTGTCGTATGGCCGGAACAAGGTAGCCCAAAAAACAACTACCAGACCAATTCTCAGGTAGCCATTTGTATGCCTTTTTCCCACACACAAAATAACAGTTTTCAACTCTAGTGCTAATACGCACTAGCCCTGCATGAAACATTTTCTTATCTATGATTGACGATTGTTTAATCAAAACAGGATTTCTTTGTACTTCATTCAATGTCATTTTCATTGAGTTCAAATATGAATCATAGTTAGTATTGCAAACAGTTCCCCCACTTTTAGTCTTAATATAACATTTATAAGATATTGTTATGTTACAGTTACTCCAGCCCACCTGGAGAGTATCATTCTTGAAAAAACACACAATCCCTTTTTGTGTAACAGGTAAATACAATGCTATTTTATCCTGTGATCTCACAGTTCCTGTGTCAAAAGGCAAATTCTCCCAAGTCTCATTGATCCCTAAAGGAACAGCGGACATTAGTAGTCCTCCATATGCTGTTGGTATAGCTGTACAAACCCAGCAGTTTGAAATGTTCATAGTCTCAGCATATACACGCTTAATTGCTAGGTATGTGTTAAAGTTTGGATGCCAGTCTATGGATGTCTCATCACGTTTATCCAGTTTTACTTGTGTGGTTGAAAAATGAAAAAAACACAACAAAAAGAAAATTGTCAAAAGTACAGTTAACAAGTGTACGCTCAATAATATGATTATGCAACATTTTTGAGGTTGGTCTGCATTCTTATCTTTGGCCATTTTGTTCTTGTTGCGTAACAGTTACAATGTTTTTATCAAGTTGAAAGTTCTTTACCAGTTTACAGTGCGTCAAATGGATCCAAGATGACCTTTCGGCGATTTTGATTGCAGTAGGCGTGGCCAGCAGTACCTGGTACGGTCCTTCCCACTTCGGGCTTGCCCAATTCTTCCTCTTTGTTACCTTCACCCAGATCCAGGACCCTGGGGCTAGAATCGCTTCCAATGGTCTGGTCTGTTCTTTATCTGAAAAAGAGTTAAACTGCAAAAGAGATTTATTTGTTAACAGTTTCCTCATATAACTAGCTAGTGAACTATCAGCCTCCTGGTCTGCAGGCATGAGAGCTTTCCACTGAGGTACATAATATGCCCTCCCAAACACCATTTCAAAAGGAGTTAAACCCTTTGCATCTGGAACTGTTCGCATACTCAGCAGCGCCAGAGGCAGACAGTGCACCCAGTTCTTTTGGATTTCATTGACTAACTTTCTAAGTTTGTTCTTAAGGACTCCATTGTGCCTCTCCACCAGTCCTGCAGACTGAGGGTGATAAGCACAATGGTTCTTAAGGGAAATCCCAAAGAAGCGTCCCAACTGTTGTATGGTTTGATTCACAAAATGTGTACCATTTTCACTATAAATTCTTTCCGGTATGCCAAATCTAGGAATAATCTCCTTTATGAGGGCTTTTGCCACTGTTGTTGCATCCGGATTCTTGGTCGGAAAAGCTTCCACCCATCTAGAAAACACATCTACAATGACAAGGCAGTACTTTTTGTTATCACATTTGTTCAATTAATAGTATGGAATGGATATGGCAGTGTAGGACAACTTCCTTGTTTAGGTTTAAATGCCCCTTGTGCATGATGTTTGCTACAAATATGACATGCCGCACAAAATTCTTTTTGTGTAATTTGTGAATCCATACGTTTGGAATATTTGGTTTACTAACTGTACCATCCCCCCTGTTGAGACATGGCACTGCCCATGGCTCAACAAAGCTGCATATCTAAACAAATTAGACGGCAAAATAGTTTTTTTCTCTTTGGAGATGTACAGCCCGTTTACAAGGATTGCTCCTCGTTTTTCCCATTTTTGTTTCTCTGCTTTTGTAGTAAGTGTCTGCATTGTTTTTAACATTTCTAGGTCTAAAATTTCAGAGGGTTGTAATTCCTCGTCTAAAAGTAAAGTTTCTGAGTCTGAAGCTGCTTGCTTTGCAGCTGCGTCAGCTCTCGCATTACCTTTTGAAATTCTGTCCTGCTGTTTTGTATGAGCTATGCATTTGCAAATAGCTACTTTAGTAGGTAACTGAATAGATTCTAACAATTCTAAAATAAATTGCGCATGATTAATTGGTTTACCACTAGATGTTATCATCCCTCTATTTTTCCACTGCTGTGCAAAAACATGTACAGTAGAAAAAGCATACTGACTGTCAGTATATATGTTTACACATTTGTCTTTTGCTAAGGTACAAGCTCGGGTTAAGGCAATCAATTCTGCTGCTTGTGCAGACAAGTTATGTGCTAAGGATTGGGCTTCTAAGGTTTCAGTGTCTGTAACTATTGCATACCCCACTAGGTTTTTCCCTGTAGGGCCCCTTCTGCATGAGCCGTCCACGTAATATGTCACCTCAGCCTTATCCAAGGGAATATCCATGAGATCTTGTCTGGGTAAGGTTTTCTGCTCAATTTCCTGCAGACAACTATGTGGTGTGCCATCTGCAGGAGTTGGGAGCAAAGTTGATGGATTTAATGTCATGCATCGTTCAATTGTCATATGAGGTTGGCTCAACAGTATAGTCATACAGGAAAGGTGTCTAGCAGGAGAGAGATATGCTACTTTTTCTTGCAGTAAAATTATCGCAACTGCATGAGGCACTCTCAATGTGAGAGGGTGGAATAACACCACTGAGGCTGAAGCCTGTACTGCCATTGCAGCTGAGACTACTGCTTGTACACAGTGAGGCAAGGATCGCGCCACTGGGTCTAACTGTGATGAATAGTAAGCTATGGGGCGGTGCTTATCCCCATGTTGTTGTGTCAACACTGATGTCATATATCCTTGCTTACAGTCTACAGTTTGAAAGAAACGTTTATGATAGTTTGGTAGTCCTAAGACTAATGAAGAAGCTATCAATTGCTTCAACCTGCAGAAAGCTATTTCTGCTTCAGGTGCCCATTGTAATAAATCATGTGCTGCCATCGGCTTTTTGTATATGAGGTCGGTCAGTGGAACAGATTCCAAAGCATAGTTTGGTATCCAACTCCGGCAGAAGTTAGTTGTTCCCAGGAAGGACATCATTTCCTTATTGGTCGCTGGTTTGGGTGCTTGTAAAAATCACTGTTTTTTTATCCTCATCTAGTATTCTACCTTCTTTGGATATTACATATCCTAGGTATCTAACCTGTTTTCTCCAAAGCTGTAGTTTGCTTTTGTTTACTTTGTGTCCCTGTGTTGCTAAGAATTGTAACAATGCTATGGTATCCTCCCTGCATTCCTGCTGGGTGGGGGCTGCTAGCAAGATGTCGTCCAGATAAAGTAGAATTTGACTACCCCCTGGTGGGGTGAATCCCACCAAATTACTAGCCATTTCTTGTGCGAATATTGTTGGACTCTCACAATATCCCTGTGGTAGTTGAGTATAGGTATACCTTTTCCCCTGAAATGTAAATGCAAACCAATATTGGCTATCAAGATGTATAGGTATTGAAAAGAAGGCATTGCTGATATCTACCACAGAGAAATATTTTTGGTGAGGTTTCAAATAATTTAACAAAGTGTGTGGATCTGGCACCTTAGGTGCTCTAGGTATTACTGCATTATTTACAGCCTGTAAGTCCTGAACCATACGCCATTCCCTGTTTGCCTTTTTAACAGGAAATAGGGGTGTATTACATGGTGAATCAGGAGATTCTACCAGTACTCCTTCTCTAAGTAATGCTGCTATTATAGGTTTGATTCCTATCTCTGCATCCTTTCTCAAAGGATATTGTCTCTTCTGTGGTCTGAATGCTGACTTTATTGTAATAGTAACTGGTCCTGCTGTTCGAATAAGTCCTACATCTGACTTGCCTGTTGACCAAAGAATCTTTGGTATGTTACATAAGGCTTTCTCCTCTTCTTCTAATAAGAATGCTAATCAGCTGTCCTTGCTAGACTGCAAGTGTACAGCTGAGTGTGCCTGTGTTAACCAATTCAGTTTTTGTTTCTGTATTCCCTGCTCTGATAATTCTAAATCAGTTTGTTTCTCCCATCTCGTTACCTTTTCTCCTAGGTCTGCCCATTTTACATTTTTGTTCTTAGTTAAACTGACATTTGGTAATCGATTAGATTTGTATAGTGCAAGGAATTCTTGAGGTAATGAACAGCTAACAACACTGTTTCCCTCAGTATCCCAGTACAGATTACGTAACACTAATCTGTTTGCACAATTTCTGAACAATTCTTGCTCATATTCCTTATCAGGTCCTGGTGTGCTACAGTAATACAGAGTGCAATGCAACAAATGCTGTCTGTCAGTGTCAAGGGAAGGGGATTTACTGATGGCTACATTCATCAGTTCCTCAGTCACTGCCCCTGGACCAGTCGTAACCAAGTCCTGGCTGTACCAGTAAAAAGTTTCACCCTCCGGTCGCACCACAAAAGTATCAATTTGTCGCTGTGCCTCCATACCCTGCATAGTCGGAACTACTGCTATGCCAAATATCTGCATAAGGTCCCTACCTAATAGGTTCACTGGACATTTTGCAGAAACAACAATTTTACTCCTTTGAGTCATCCCTGAAACAGGGTCAGTTATTGCTATATCATGGGAAAGTGGTTCCCGGTATAGCTGTCCATTTGCAGCTTTCACTAATATATAATCAGGTGATTCTGAATGTTCCGGTAACTTGGAGGGGTGTATCAGAGTCCGTGATGCTCCTGAATCACACAGGAATTTAACTTCCTTCCCCTCCACCAGACGTGTAACTTCCGGTTTTGGGTCTGCTAGGTAGAGCTCTAGGCTCAATAATGCTAAATCTAAAACCTCATTTTCTTCATCTTCCATGTCTACTTGCACTTCCTCTACTCCTTCTATCACATTTACATTTGTTCTTTCTTTATTATCTTTTCCCGATGATTTCTGACTCTTGTATGGTGTATCTTCACCATCATATAGTCAGTCCTCATCTTCCTTATCCTCTGTGGTCACCTTCTTATTTTGTTTGCAATCCCTAGCTAGATGTCCTTTCTTCCCGCACTTAAAGCATTCACCTCTCTTTTTCCTTTCTTCAAAGTCCTCTGACCATTTGTCAGACTGTTTATTTCCCTGTGAATTTTTCTTACCCTTTTTACCAGACTGTAATACATAAACTTCAGCTCCATCTTCAGCAGTGAAGACTTGTGCTTTCTTTTTCTTTTTGCTATAAAAATGTCTTTCAGCATGTCTAGCATATTCAAGTAAGGCTTGTAACCTACTTGTTCGATGATCTATCATATGCTTCGTAATGAAGCTACTAATAGGTGCAATGCAACCTTTTAAAAATGCATTTTTCAATTGTTGTTCATACGGGGAATCATTCGTTTGATTTTCGCGAACTGTCATACCGCTATGGTTATTAAAACATTCTAATAATCTGGCATAGTACCCATCTACTGTTTCATTTTCTTGCTGTATGCATTGGTTAATACAAGTCCAGTCTGCTCTAGGTTTCCACTTCTCAGAGATTCGGTCTGTAAGGCCTTTTACTCTATTGTCTATTTCTGCGTCACTATGTGGGAGTGGCTTAAATTCTGCATTACGAGGATTCCAGGTGCCACTAATCATGTGCCAATCTGGACCTACAATTTGTCTAACTACTTTTTCTACTTCTTCCCCATTTAAGTGGTAACTTAACCTCCTGCCTTGTAAATCTTCTAGGAATTTTGTAAAATTAACTTTTGGATGGGGAATTCCCTCAATAGCCTTCTGGATATCCTCCGGTGTCCACGGCCTATATACCAAGAGGGTTGGGTCCTGTCCAACCTGTCCTGCCTGAGGATTTGGTACCTCTATAAGTGGACATATTTCTTCCTCACTCTCAGCTTGTAAATTTCTCTCCATTTGATACGATTCTATGTCCCCCTGTGTTTTACGTGTTCGGGACCTAGTTTCAATGGGATCTCTAACAAGCAATTTCAGTTTCACTGAGACATCAGGATACCGCTGAGATGGACCAGCTTGTCCACCCACTTCATATCCTGAAAAAGGGAGTGGGGGGGGGAGGAGCCGTTGCTACTACTATATTATTATCTTCTTTGTCTAAAAACAATGCCTTTGAATTATTACTCTTTTGTTCCCTACGGTTTGCCTCCTCAATCCACCTGTGTGCCTGAGGAATGCCTAATTGCCGTTGTTTCTTTGCCTGACCTTTTGCATCACTTTTAAGCTGTTTAAGAAATTTAACAAGTGAAGATTTGTCTAATTTCCCATCAAATTCATATTTGTTAACCCATTTTGCATAATATCTAACATTATCTGCACGTTGTAGTTGCATATATTTTGCGTCTTTGGTTAGGGGCGGGTCTCGCGACATTTTAGTGCACTGATTTCCCATGTTAATAAATGTTACGTAACCCTTTCACCACTTGGTACCACAACTTCAGTTCCTTTCACAGTTTATCTAGAATAACTGCCTACCTTATTCTGTTACCCTGATCTATGACCAAATAAACAGTATTTTTTCTTGTCCCTGATCTGTATGACAAATCTGACAAAAAAAACAATATTTACTGTAACCTAGTCCCTGATCTAAAACAGAAAAAAAGGCAAAAAGTCTCCCTACCTGAGCCTCCGGTATTGAGCAGTCGCGGTTCGAAGTGGAGATCCGCTCTTCAGCCACAGATCAGAAAGTGGTCAGCCTCTTTAAATGACAATTCAGTCGGAGGTCTTTTCACTCAAGAAAAAACATTTCAGTATCTTCTCCTGCATGCAGTCTTCGACCACCGCTACGCTCTGATCTGCAGCTTCTGAGGGATTCCGGTACGCAAAGGACCAATCTGTTAAATGAAAAATACTGTAATAAAAAGATCAATACACAGGAGGTTCAGGTTCAGGTTCTTTACTAGTGTACACCAGGAGGCAAAAAACATACAAGTACAGAATTTTGTCTGAATGAAACAGGAAGAACACAACTTTTATAGTATTTCTTACTAGTATTAACCCACCAGGCTGACATAGTCAGTCAACAGGGGTTTTACGTCACTTTAGCTTACAATATTCTATTCATCTAAAATGCTGATACTACATTTTGCTTAAAAACTTTTTCTGGTAAATAACGTGGTCTTGCTAACCACCTGGTTAGTTACAATACCCTTTTACAAAAGTTTCCACTCAAGGTTCTAAATTAATTCGATCATAATAGTAGATACAGTTCTCAATACATTTCTCTTGTTACATGTTATCACTTCCTTCTTGCAGCCGGTGCGTTATCTAGCAACATATACAAGGTTGATTGCTCAAGCAGAAAAGAGCAGAAGATTCTCATTATTTCACACATTTAATTTCCTGACCCAGCAGATAATCACTTATGAGAAGCATAAACATTAATTCTTGCTGAGCTAGCAGCTGCTGGGGTCAGAGGCCAACTTGCAAAAAGCACAGTGCAGTTTCCAAAAGCTTCTTGCAGTTTCATATGAATTCATTTTTCTTGTCATAACATTAATAGAATAAAATGCATTATATCTTTCTTATTTCTTAATAAGCACTAAACATATACATTAATACATATTTTTCTAACACAGCTGTACATGCCTACTCCAACAGTCAACTAGTGTGTGTACCTGTATGTGTAACTATGTGTGTGTGTGTGTGTGTGTGTGTGTGTGTGTGTGTGTGTGTGTGTGTGTGTGTGTGTGTGTGTGTGTGCATAGTCTGCACAGCATGAGTCTATGTCCTAATGTCAACACTCAAGTCTTAGTGAGAACAAAGTTTTACAGTTATACATGACTACACAGAAATTTTATCCAGCCCTCCCAACATCTTCTTCCCAACATACACTGATGATGTCATCTGCTATAAAGTGTTCTCTGACAGGTTAAAGTCAGACTTGTGCAGTGGCACTAGCTTAAAGTACTGTGTTCTGTAGCTAGTGTAGATAGCTAAGTAGGGGCTCTAATCACACTACAGTAAACTTGTGTGTGTGTCCAGCTGGCTGTCATTTCTATGCCATTTTAGAGTAAATAGCATATGAAATACTCCTACTGACATCTTCTTTTTCTCACCAGACACTGATGATGTCATCTGCTTTAAAATGCTGTCTGCGAGTATGAATGTCAGGCATGTGTGTTGTGGTGCTAGCATTAAGTCCTGTGTTCTGTCATGAAGTGCAGATAACTAGGTTGGAGTTCTAATCTCACTGTAGTCAACTTGTGTATATTCATTTGACTATCAGTCTGGAGACAATTTTATGACCATGGGTAAGACTACAGCTACGTTATGCACTCATGCCCACTTCTTATTATCAGCATACACATGATTTGATCCCCTCTAAAGTTCACTCTGCTATATTGCACGCTGATATCTGTCTTATTACAAGCATTAACTACTGTGTTCTATAGCTTGTGTAGCTAGATAGTTTTTGGTTCTAATCTCACAGCAGACAATGTGTGTATGTGTTCTTTCAAATATAAGTGGGTGGACAATTTTACACCAAGATGTGAATCCACATCTGTGTAACATACTCCTCCCAACATCTTCACCTCAGCATACAATGATGCTATAATCTTCTATAAAGTGCACTGTGAAAATATAAAATCATACATCTGTGGTTGTGCTACTGTTGTGTTGTATGAGATGCAGTATGTATACCTACACAGAACTAATGTTCAAATACAACCTCATTCAACTGCTGTGTGCATGGTTGGTGGTATATTACTACCACTATATGATCTTTTGAGTCTCTTTTCATTTGATTCCCAGTCAGGAAAACCTTTAACGTAGTCCCATGAATCAAAGATCCCCTTTTTCCCTCTGCCAACATAACATGTTTTCTGCAGAACATTGAATGATGTCATTATCTCAAAGATGCGTACATACATCATGAAGCACAGCCCTTCTTTAACCCTCTTCAAGCCATCTGCAGACCACTGGATGTGTGACTGCTAATTCTGTCCTGGGGCAATGCACATGTCACATATAGGCAGGCGCAGTATGTAATACAAACACATACACACATATGCACTTACCCCTACTGTCTTACATTATAATGCTATATTGACTTTGGTTTACAGGCCTGAATAATGGCTATGATTTTATGTGATGTTGGCCATTATCCTCGTAATATCCTATAACCTTATGAAGACTGCACCTGGCAATGTTGTGGTCATCCACATGTGCTGTGTTGAATTGTGGATGTACATTAGCTCTACAATGGTGTATTTCAATCAGAGATTTGACATAATGTATTGATGGCCGCTACTGCCATTTGATTACAGTCTCCTTCCATAACAGCTGTAGTAATGTCCCTCCTAAGGACTATTGCCAATGGATGATGCCCTGTATACTGTTGCCTTAGTAATGCATGTGTTCTTGTAGTGGAGTATATTAACATTCTGCACATTTCTCATTCAACCATCACAATGACACTTGCAGTATGGTACATGTATGCATGTGTATACCTACCATCATGAAATGCTATGCGACATACACCAATATTGCATCATACTAATTACATGGACACATATGCCTTGTTTCATCTAAATATTGTCATGCTGGTATGCACACAAACATATGACCATTTTCAGATTTACTTGCAACTATGGTGAATTCATTGTATGCCCAATTGGGTTGGTGACCACAAGATTATTCAGGTGTTGGCCAGCAAAATCGTGTGACTGTCAGCATTTGTGTCATTAACTGTTCTGCATGAAACACATCCATCCCAAATATAATGCACCTATATATGTTATCAGAGCCCTCAAATACACCCTTCCAATGCTAAACATATAGCCATATGATAAGCAAGTTATGCAATTACGTGAAATAGGTAGAGCCGTATGACTGTGTTAACAATTCCACTATATATCATATGATGTATACCGAAGGTTGTATTTGGAGGTTTTTACAGACTTTTTTTTTAAGTAATTACAGATTCTTATGCAGAATACATAGCTCTGTGCACAGATGGTTGCGGATGGCACCTCCAATACTCACCCAGAGGCAGTAGACAACCGGCTAGCTGACAGATTTAGACCAAACTTCAACACCCTGTCTGGAGTGCTCAGCACCCAACATATACATGAAAACATTACTCAGCATATTTTCTCAAGAAAGTAGCTCATCTCTCCAATCTCTCCACTCTCTAAGGCTAAAAACATGACATCAATAATCCCTGACAGCATCCCATGTTGCCTTATCAATAAATTAAAACAAGACCTAGCAGAAACAGTTGGATCCCTACTAAACCACAGCCTCCAGACAGGCTATTTTCTAGCACAATGGTGAACAGCAACAGTCATCTGTCTGAATGGGGGGGGGTCACCCACACAGGTAATAATAGAGCCATAATCCAGGCAAACCTCATCTGTAGGCTAATGGAAAGAATCATCATGGACCTTATCAACAAGAACATCTGTAATCTCCCAACTATGCAAAAAATATATATTTTGATTTAAGGCTAGTTCATGTCTGTTAAATTTGGAAGACTTCTTTGAGAAGGTCAAGGCCATGAAATAGGGAAAAAATGTGCATTGCACATAACTTGACCTGGTCAAGGCATTGGACACAATTCCACACTCAGGCATTACAGAGAAACTGTCTCAAATGGTGATAAACCACTACATCACCAAGTAGGTAGCCCAATAGACCACGACCTGGACACATGCTGTCAAGCTGTTTTAATTCATCTCTAGCAAGAGGCCCTTGACCAGTACATTACCCCAAAGTTTTGTACTATGTCCTTTCCTGTTTGGCATGTAATTTACAGATGTTAAGACAAACTTAAGACTGCCTCTGTGCAACTAGCTTTATGGATGATTGCAAATTGTGGGCAATCCTTGAATCCAGTAACAGTATTGATATACTGCAGAAAGTATTAATACACACAAATGGATGGTGCCAGAGCCATGGAGATGCATTAAATGTCCAAAAAAGCATAACTATATATATATTTTTTGTAAATCAAATACCCAAACTACTTACAATATAGACAGCAGAAGCCAATGAGTACAACCAGTGCCATGTTATCTGGGTACTCAGGTAGATAGTTATTGTAAGTTCAACACACATGCAACGGCTGGAGCAACACCAGAGATTTTGTCCAAGGAAGATATGCAGTGTACTAGACAAGTCCTACATTGAAATATTGAAACCCATAATACTGTACGTGGTACCCTTACAGACAAATAAGGGCCAATTTGTGTCTGGTCTACAGGTTAGTCTCCAATCTGGCCCAGATGGAAATGTCACTCGTTGGTAAAGAAAACTGCATGAGGGTCACTTTTTCAAAGGATGATAATCTAGCCTCTGACATAAAAAAATCATGTTGGAAGCTTCCCATTCCTGTAAAACCTGTATTCAAGTGCAGCCAACATTAGTGGATGGTTAATGGTAATTGTAATCCTGGTGTTGGGCCTATATCCCTCATGGATAGAGGCAGTTGTTCTTAGATAACATAGCATAGGCTCATAACTGTGGGAGCCTGGTTCACGCAGATATTTAAATGTGTGAAACTCATGTTAAATATGGTTAGGCTTTTATGTCATCTTACAACATTAGCCTAGTAGTCTCCTATGAATCTATGAACTCCAAATGTATTTTAGGTACAGCTATAATGTGACTGTAGAGGGTCACAGACATAACAGTAATCACCTCAGTATTATCACTTGATATTTTGCATGAACACATATGTGCATGCATGTTACAATTTCATGCCAGTATAACATATTCACTGTCAATGTTAAGGGGACAGTGATCATTTGGCACATGTCTTGTGGTTTGACATGTGCTTATAGAGTATGTTCCATGCATTGTTTGGTATGTGAACAAAGATCTGATAAAGTTCACGAGTAGTGAACAAAAGCACTAATCTTTTTTATTTTGTGTTTATTAAAGTTGAATAATTTTTAGTTTTACCATGGATCCACCTGAGCCAGCTTTTGTTTGGACTTGTTTGTGCATTGCCTTTGTGTTTTGTTTGGTATGTGAACAAATTATCACAGTGAAGCTTCCTTGCTCATTGGCACTAGACTTTGCAATGCTGTAGTTTCTATGCATGGGTTTATATCACTTTTTTGAATTGCTATTCAGCGAAAACCAGTATTTAAAGAAGCCGCTATTCATCGATTGGTGAATTTTCCTAGGGTAAGCCAGCAGTTGGCCACCATCTGGAATTTGCCATTTTCCCCACTGTAGTGCAATCTTGGAGTTGGTATATTTAGTTGAGGGGGATGTAAGGGGGCATAGCACCCCACATTAGAAGGTTTTAAATTTTATGAGTTTTTTTATGGTCACTTGGTTGGCCTACAGTTGGTTTGCCCTGTTTAATGGTTTTATTGAAAAAATGTTCAATGAATAGTGGCTTCATTAAATAGTGGTTCAATAAATTGCTAGTCACTGAATAGCAATTTGATAAAGTGATATAGACCCTCTATGCACATGAGAATAGCTAATGCATTGCCATCAGTCTCACGTACCGCTGTGCCACTCATCATAACACACCAGCTTTTAATGCATACATCAACTGAAATTTTTTCAGACAATTTATTCATGGCCATTAAATGTGGAAGATGCATGCAATACACAGTTGATTTTAGGGAATCCACTCATAATTGTGTGTTGCTTGTAAGTGTTTTTATCCTTATGGCTGACACCTGTGTCAGCCAGGAATGCTTTACATCTGGCACAGTGAGCTTGCAAACATCTTATCGCCCATACAGAACTATTCTTTGGTATGCATATTAATTAGGAATAGATAATGGAGACTTACCTTCAAGGTGCTGTACAAGATGCATGTGTCATATGTATTTTTGTGGTGCATCCAGTAAATACAGAGATCATTGACAACATTGATGGTAATGATTTGATTGTTGGATGTGTAGCTTGTGGCTTATGTGTTATTCCATCCTCTGAAATGGCCAGGATTGCAACTGAATTCAACTTCAGGTTTAACACTGTCCCATTTAACCCCTCCAATAAGAGTTTATTTTTGGAAAAGAGTTAGTGAACCCCAATATAAAATACTGACAATTATTATAGTTGTAATGCATATGTTCCTGCAGAACATGTATGATACATTATAGGTTCATAGGTTCATAGGTTCATAGGTTCATACTAGGCTATCTGCCCAAGGGCATTTATAAGCCTAGCCCATAGTTATTTGGCTTTCGCCACCCCTTTAGTTTGAATAAAACTATGCCTATTATTTTGCTGTGCCTCTGTCAAGCAGTGACACTGAAGTAATCCCTGGGGTATATCTGCGATCCCCCATCCATTGGTCAAGATTCCTCTTGAACAAGGCCAGCGAGGTGCTCTGCCTCACATGTACCGGGATTTTGTTCCACAGCATAGGGAGTCTCTGGGTGATGAATCTGTCCCTCCAGCACGTTCTATTAATAACTGTGTCAAGGTTTAAGTCTCCGCCTTGTGGTTATGAGGGATCTAGATTTTTGAGGTGAAGCATATTCATCAAATCAGGGTTTGACATGGCCTTATATGTCAGGCACAGGTCACCTCTGAGCAAGCGGTATGAGACTGAATAGAGCTGGAGTTCTTTCAGTCGGGCAGCATAAGACATATTTTTGAGACCCTTTATCCTTTTGGTGAGGAACTTTGGGGCCTTTCCAGCTGCTGCAGGTGTCGGGTCAGATACATTCGAATGGGGCATTGTACTCAATCATAGGTCTAATGAGTGATGAGTACAGGGGACGATGACCTCCCTTGATCTAGATGTGAATCGCTTCATGATCAGGTGGGCAATGTAGAAGGTTTTCCTAACCACTTTAGCAACATGAGTGTCAAACGAAAGGCTACTGTCAACCTGGGTCCCCAGATCCCTGATGACTTCTTCTGTGCTCAGTGGATTGCCACCTATATGGTAGCTAGGGGTACTTTTTTTTTTCGAAGGGTATGACTATGCATTTCTTGGCATTTAACTTTAGGCCATGGCTCTGGCACCAGTTATCCATTTCTGTGAGGCCCTTCTGAAGGATATCTGTGTCAGATGTGTTTTCGACTATCCAGTTTGCAGTCATCTGCAAACTTTGTCAGCCATAACCCTCCTGTGTTTGCTTGTACTTCAGAAAAGTAGATGCTGAACAAGAGTGGACCCAGGACTGAGCCCTGTGGGACACCACTTGTGACAGGCTTTGAGTCTGACATGGCTCCAGCAACTCTGACCCTGTGGGTTCTGTCACTTAGCCAGTTTGCAACCCATCTTGTGATGTATGGGTTTACATTCAAGCTGATGAGTTTTTCGATGATACCTGAGTGGGTATTGTGTCGAAGGCCTTTGCCAGGTCAAGGTAGGCTGTATGGACTGCCTTTCCTCATCAATGGCCTTGGTGACTGTCTCAAAAGTCAACCAAGTTTAAAAGGCATGATCTGCCTTTGACAAAGCCAAACTGGGTTGGATCCAAAGTCTGCAAGTTCCCTATGTCTTTATTTATGAGTTCCATTATGATCCTCTCCATGGCTTTGCAGATAAGGCTTGTCAAGCTAATGGGACGGTAATTTCCAGGGTCGGTGGAGGCACCGCCTTGTGAAGTGGGACCAAAGTCGCGCGCCACTCCTATCCTGAGGTGAGGCTAAGATTAAACAGCTGTCCTAACTGGGTTTAATTCCTCATTGAGTTCGTGGAGCACACACCATCCGTCCCATGGATGCTGTGTTTTTGCTTTGGAGAGCAGTTCTCACCTGCGTTGGAGATGTTTGGGGGCTACAATCCTCTGGTATAGATATCTCTCCATTTGGGGAGGGGGGAGAAGTTTGCACTGAACCTGTCAGCCAGTATGTTGGCTATGTGTGTAGGTTCAGTAATCTTCACATCATTTTGAACTAATTCCAAGCATATCTGGGAGTTTCCTCCTAGGTTTCTAACATAGCTAAAGAAGGCCTTATGATTGTCTTTTGAGTCCTTGGCGATTTTTCTCTCAAAATTTGCCTTGGATGATTTTATGAGAGCTCTTAGTTTTTTACTTATAATAATCAAAGGTGTCTTACCTTTCAAGGATTTTGCTCTATCTTGTAGTAGCTTCCTCCTTTTGTTGTAGAGCTTGTTTATGGCTGGGGTCCACCAGACTGGACGCTTGCCTTTGGTACAAAGAGTCTTAGTTTTGTTGGAATTCTTGGAATTTCAAAGATTAATGTTGTTGACATTTTTCAGTTGTTTCTGATTGTGCCTGCTTCTGACAGCAGTTGTCCATGAGTCTGATGCGATGTCTCTATGACTGGTTGTGAGGTGTGCTGACATTCCATTCATATTTAAGCGAGTCATTGTGAAGATCTTCACAACATGCACATGCCCCCTATTCTATACACCATCCTTGCTAAATGTCCTCTCTAGTGAGCATGTCAGTAATGTTTATATCAGAAACATTCACCTCCACTGACATGTAACCTTGTGGGACAGTCACACACACACACACACACACACACACACACACACACACACACACACACACACACACACACATATGTGTATATATATATATATATATATATATATATATATATATATATATATATATATATACTATCATGTGTGGTGATATACATATGTTCACACAGAAGGTATAAACAGCAGTAAGTACTGTGCTATCTACATATGTACTTCCTGTTATGCTACTGACTTGCCTTGGAAGTGCACATGACTTGACATATCCTATATTGGGTACATTACCATACTGTACATGCTTGCTTCCTCTTTCTTCATTCCTATTATTCATGTCTATTGCCATTTTAATCAGCATACTTTCCCTGCCTGGTGTATTTATGTTACATTGTATTTGCCCTTGCTGTTCACCCCAACATGTATTATTTCAGTCTGCAAAAACTTGCAGTAGTGTACATTGCACTGAGTACACTTTTGTATGATATGTTACTACTGCAGTTATTGCAGTATTTTCACCCCTGGTGATCATTGTGGCTGTCTGTGCAATCCTGCAGAGCATGTTTGCCAGTAAGCAAATTTACATGCATATTCTTTCATGTTCATGCTGCCCTGCATGGCTTCCTGTCTGGAAACATTGTTGCTGGCCTTGAAACCTTGGTTGCATTTGTGTACATGTGATGCACAGCAGGCATATGCAATTAGTGCTGCTGCTCATCACACAAACACGTAAACTCTGTGTAAGCTTTGTGCAAAGCCTACACAGAGTTTATTGAATCACCGGGTAAGTCTCTTTAACTTGAGGTACTACAGAGTTAGAGATGATAATATTAAGTAGATTGGTACAGTGAGGGCAGCCCCAGGTATGGTGGAGTGAGGGCTATCCCCCAGGAAAACTAAAATTATCTTTTGTTTTCATTAAAGTAGTCTGATTTTGGTAAAATAATATTCACATAGTTTATATTTTATTTTTTGTATTTAACAACAAGTGTTCAGGAATCTTGTCTGGCATAATATATTTTTTTACTGCTGCAATATGAATTTATTTTTTCTATTTTTAGGTAAATAACACATATGCAGTTTGACAACTGTGTTTCCAACATCATACTAAGCATTTTTTGTCAGACAGATCTTTTTCTGACATTCACCACTTCACTTACTACATAAAAAATAGAACATTCTATCTATTAAACTCAAAAATATTTCCTCACTAAACCATAGCTCAGAAACTCTACCCATCTCTTCTACTTGTCATCCTACATGATGAGCAAATGTTTTTATCCTGCAGGTACAACAAAGTAAACATTCACTTTAAAAAAAACATTATTCTGATGCCTTTTAAAGCATGTATTGTCATTCTGGCAGTTTTATATATTATAAGCAATGCATAACAAAAGCATTAATTATATAAATGATAGTAACATAATAAAGAATGATTTGCTTTTCAACTACAGTCAAAAATATTTAAAAGTGTGCAGGAATATATGTGAGAGCATGCAAGCATTCTGACAGTTTTAAATATTATAAGCAAGGCATGACAAAAGTATTAATTATATAAACAAAAGTAATAAAATAATGAATAATTTGCTTTTTAACTACAGTCAAAAATATTTAAAAGTGTGCAGGAAAATAAGTGAGCGTACAAGTTTAGAAAACATACAAGCTGTAGTTTCATTCCCTAATCTCCAACCTACTGCATGCCATTTATTGTAATCTGTATATCCCAAATAGATCATCAAACAAGTGTGTCCGCCAATGAGCATTTTTTAATGATTTGCACTACTGCTAGTAAAACATGCAACCAGATTATTATTTTTGACTATAATGAGAGTGATGAGGATGTTAGATATTGTGGCATTGATAAGATTACTTTGGTCAAGCAGCTCAACCAGAGTTAGACAAAAGGTGTGATTGATGGTATAATGTTGCATCTTTTCAGAAATAGTTAATTTCCTCTTGCTGCAATCCAAACATTACTGGAAACATTCAAATATTTTTAACAATGACTGGGAATACCATTCTTATGATCAATCTTTTGTTGATATTTATATAAGAAATCCAGAACAAATGCAAAATATGTGATTAGTAACACTCAGACACATACACAAATATATATAGCTCTGCTATATTTGTTCAAAAGAAAAACTGGCATATCTTTTCTTTGTCTCTTTCTCTCTCTCTCTCTCTCTCTCTCTCTATATATATATATATATATATATATATATATATATATATATATATATATATATATATATATTTTTTTTTCTATGTTCATACGTAAGCATTTTATTTAATGTGGGTTTTAGCTTCCCTTTTTTGTCACAGTTACCTATGTGGTGGCTCTTATTGTAGAACAGCGTCATTGTTGTTTATTTTTTAGGGTAATGTCTATATTGCCAGTTAATAAGTGTATGATATTTTTGCACATAATGATGTAGATCAATGCAATGCAGTGATATTATCTGTTCATGTTTATGCATATTACAGTTGTATATGATTTTCTGTTCTCCCTTTTCTCCTTTTTGTGTTTTTTTATGCCTGTTGTTGATTGTACATTGACTGTTCAATAAAAGTGCTTTGTTAATAATGTAGAGAATTTAAAGATAGCAAAGTGTACAGAAGGAGATATGTATCACTTCTCCAAAGATGCTCAGACTTGGAGATCATGACATGCTATAAGCAGGCAGCATAATAAATCACTCACTTTGCCAAACATTATAGCAGCTTGTCTTAATATCACGTACCTTGAAGACATAAAATGTATGATATGATGCTAGACCATAATGATAAACAATTGTTCCAGAACTATACAAGTGCAGTATGACTATGATTGAGTAGAAAGTAGTGGAAACCTAATTATGGTTATACCTGATCAATATAAAAAAGTACAATCAGCCAGCATTGTGGTGTAGAGGGATAAAGCCCTAACTATGGCCCAGGTGATGTAGATTTATTTAGCAGCTCAGGCATCTGAGGCTAAGGCAGGGAGGGATGAGCATGCTGATCCAGGGAGATGGAGGCTGCGGATATGGAGGGGACATGGTACAAGGAGAGGAAAGGGGAGGACATTGGCTGAGTGTTATGCCAGCATGTCCCTATTGCATGCTTTCCTCTCAGCCACTACCGGCAAACACAAGTGGGAGGTGGGTGGGTGTAGATCATTATAGAAAAAAACTCTACATGTCTGTGTATGATGCATTACCCCAAGATACCTTAAACTCCTTGGCAGTCTGAACCCTATAAGATTGACTCCAAGGGAGATTCAGAGTAGTTAAACTGGATGAAGGCTCGAGGCACTGCATGTGCTGATAGCTGGCCTTGTGGGAGGAAAACAATTTAAAAATTGTGTGACTAAATATGCAATAAATACAGAAACTGGAAAGCAAACTAAAAACATTAATGTAAAAGCAACTATATAATATCACAATGTGTAAATGGGACAAAAAATAACTATGAAAGTTCCCTGCAGATTCTGGAAACTTGTTTTTTTATCAGCTATTTTATATTCTTTGCCTTTCTAAAAGAAACAAAGACACTGTTGAAGGATCTGACATAATGAATTTTATGCCATGCTGTTTCAGCTTCTGAATGTTCAGTGTCATGTTGAATCACTCCAGTCTAACCTCTTTGATTAAAAAAAATCCAAGTTATTATTGATTTTCTTGACAGCCAATGTATTGGGTTTGTGGTGGTGGAAGTGTTCACAATGTTCTGGATATTCCATCTAAAACTTATATTTGAAAAGCCTTTGCAGAAACAGCTACCATATCAAAAATATCCTGAACTGTTTCCTTCAGTTTATTTTCTGTGTCCTCTTCAATGAGGCCTTGGATTATTATGTTTTCTCTTCTCATTCTTCCCAAAATTGTAATTATACTCTTTTCGTTTTGTGTAATGTGAGTTAAGGGTGTCAGATAACTTGAGGGCACCTAACTTGTTTTTGTTGATGTTTTTTTATCACATATGGATTAACATAATGGTACAATTTTGCTTCTTCAAAGAGGATGCAATCAAGTCTGCTAAATTGTTGGCCACAACAGGTTTTCAGATTGATGTGTACTGAATATCAATACTTAAATATGATAATGAGTGCAGTCATTCAGAATGATGTTATTATTATTATTAATGTTAATGTTCAGATTCCACATGTACAATAAATTGGCAACCTTCTAGCAGTCTTTCTGAAGACATATTCTGTGTATATCTGATATGGAGGTGGCCCCGTTTTTATAGTTATTATAAGAAAACATACAGAACAAATGCTATTATCATCAGTTGTTGAATCAAATAGTCTGGTACCATGTCTCATGAGAAAAAGCAAATTTCATTGTTTAAGCTTTGGTAGTTTTGGAGAAGTGGGTGGTGCAATGCCACAGTGAGTAGTATTATTGCCTCACAATAAAAGGCTCTCTGGTTTTATTCTTGGCTGGAGTGCCCAGAGTGTGGCGTCTGCATGTCATCCCTGCATTTGATTGTGTTTTCTTTGGGTACCCTGGTTTCTTCCCACAACCCAAAGACATGCAGTAGTTGGACTGGTGACTCTAAATTGTCCATAAGTGTGTGTGTGTGTGTGTGTGTGTGTGTGTGTGTGTGTGTGTGTGTGTGTGTGTGTGTGTGTGTGTGTGTGTGTGTGTGTGTGTGTGTGTGTGTGTGTGTGTGTGTTGTGTATGCATGTGATACAGAAGAAAGACCTGGAAATCTGTTTCTATCCCCCTACTTACCTAGTAAACCCTGTGGATGGTGTTGGCTGTTCATGGTGTCAATACAGAAGTTAAATGTGATTTTACACTTGATGGATGGCATAGAAAAGTACAACACTAGGGCCTTGTACAAGGTATTAACAAAACTGTGTACTCACCCCTATGTAGTATCTGACCAGATCAAAAACAATATTATCTTGCCAATATAAGAAGAAAGCCAAACAGAGACTCATGCTTTGCATACAGCTATCTTCAACAGAACAACAGTCTGCAACAGAGGTTGCTCAGAAATTGAATGCAGGTATTGCAAGGCTCTAAAACTGTTTCTACCTCTCAGGGCACCAGAAGTCTTCTGCAGTACCAGGCTACAAACCCACATAGTATAACTTCAGAATAAGGATCAGGCAGACCACTGAAATGCTTCTAACAGTAAGAAGATATCATTTTAAGTGAACTAAGCCAAAGTGTCTTTTTCCAGGGGTAAAATGGATCCAACCACTCACACCACCAGCACCATCTTGCTGACTATAAAAATACTGGAAAACTTTTTGCAGTTATTACTAGACACTATATTGAGAAGGAATAAGCTTGAAGACTGTTTTGTTCATCATGGATATCATTTGACAAACAGATCATCCCAGTCTCCTGTTCACACTTCCTTCATTACATGGACTATCATCATTTAAGCTGTAAAATAATAAATGCAGGCGTGCACATAGAGATAGATAGATAGATAGATAGATAGATAGATAGATAGATAGATAGATAGATAGATAGACAGACAGACAGATATTTCAGAAGTTAGAAGATAAATATTATGACATATTTTTGAATGTGATGCTGATGAGAACATGAGTTATAATGTCCCTTATTCAGTATTAAGAAGTCTTTACCAAAAATGCATTTAAAGTGATAAAGCTCTTCCTGTTTCCACCTTCCTTTACCATATCTTTATCAGTTTGTTGAAACATCTGCTCTATTAAGTTAGCACTACCTCTTACAGACTACAGTACATCAGAATAGTGACTAGTCACAGTCTTAATCCATATTAATGGTACTGCCAGTTTATAACATTCATTTACATATTGACACTGTGATTCCATCTAAAAACTAGATGTACATCCCCTTGAAAGTGGAGTATGAATATGTTTCCTTTATGTTGTTATGAAACCCAGTAATTATGAATATTTCTATAAGTTGCTTTGTAGTCTTTCTCCTTTGGAGCAGCCATATTTGTATTTTTAATCACTTTCATACATATAATAATGTAAGAACATAACAGGAAAATACAGAGGGAGTCATTTAGAAGCCACAGTTATAACAATGCATTTGATTATTGAAAGTCATGATATTCTGCAGGTAGTCAGTCACACTAAGATGTTGGGTATCTTCACTTCTAACACAAGCATTTCTTATAAACACACCTCTATGGCCAGTGCTTCCTGCTCTTTGTCTTTATTAATTGCCAAGGCATTCAATAGTTAATTGCCAGCAGAGTGAGAAATGCTGTATATCTACTAGCTGTAATAATTACATCTGTAAAGCAAGTTAAATGTTTTATTTTTCCTTGCTGACAAATGATGGCAACAAGGGACTGCATTATATCAAAAGCAAAAAGAATGCTATTGCTCACAACTGGTTTTAACCTCTGGAGAAAAAAATATGTTCCCACTGAATAGAACCTGTAGCTTCATCTAGTACAAATAAACAAAAGGCCATAAGTTATATGCTCAATATTTGTATATAATCAACATTACAAAGACAAGCTCACATAATGCCCTTTTAATATACATGCAATACATTTAAGAATTTTGTTCCATGAGCCTGACAAAAATCATATCCATATTAGTTTCCCATGAATACAGTATACATCAAATAAGTATTTTTCTCATGCACTTTATCAAAAATCAACAAATTTTTAATGTTGCACTTCAAAATATTAAACACAGTTTGCCTTTCCATATACATGCTAAAACTGGTACAAACAATATAATGCTGACCATAATGACCATAACGTAAAAATGGCAAAGTAGAATTCAACAAGTTTCCCACTGTTCAAATTACAGCCGAGTGCTCCTCCAGGCGTCTTCTGCAGTTAACCCCTACTGCTCCTCTAGGCGTCAAATATGGATTGTTCATATTTGCATTAATAATTCCAAAACCATGTTACTTACAAGGTACCAGGATATTTTGTCTTGAGCCATATGTGATGGCAAACACAACTCTATTGATATTTGACCTCTTTCAATGAGAGTTTTCTAGAACTCTAAGGTGATAACTTTTTTTAAAGGCTTAAGCCACGCCCACTAGGGGTTAAAGGTGCACACTCAAACGAGTTGCTCCGGAGTGATTATGTGTCCCAAAATAAGGTATATGTTTAATTGATTGCTGCATCTTTCATTGAAAGGTACTTGTTTAATCCTCTGAAGCAGAGTGGATAACCAAACATTAATACAAAATACTCTGAGGTCTGATGACTTTGGATTAGCTCCCTACTAAAATGTCATGGCTTACAATGCAAAGTCCTGAAATATTGAAAAAAAAACAGTATCTAAAAACAGGAGAGGAATGAATATCAAACATTTGTCTTCTTTAAATTTCTTTTTTTTACAGGAAGGCTTTCTCCCTGCACACCTCACCTTATATAAACCAACTCTTGAGTCTGTCATACCTCTAAGAAAAGTGACTATTCTAAAAAATGCAGTCTTGGACTTAATATATGTAAGTCCGGATTTTCTGTCAGTCAATCTCCATATTTCCCACATTTTAAGGTTACCCCACTATATTACTCAAAGCACTGCAGGGATACAAGTCAATGGAATGAAAGGATGGGAACAGATTAAAAATGTGTTCTTTGGTTGCCGAATGTATCACCTTGTTTTGATATGAGCAGGTTTCTGTAGAATGGCTGGTGATTTACTTGACCATACCTCAAGGATAAATATGACAAAGAAGCAGTCATTAACAACTTGCTTAATTTATTTTAAAAGTGAGAATTAATCTAAAAATGAAAAATGGAATTGAAGTTTCTATGTATTTAGCATGATAATGATGTAGCTGTTTCAAGTGGAAGTCTGTAAACTTTATAGCTATGCATAGTATATAGCTTAATATAGAGGATTATGATTGGTTTTCCCAGGGCCGACCTTTGGTCAACTGGTGCCCTAGGCAAAAGGGCTCCACAACGCCCCCCCATACCATGTGGTGGCTCCATTCTGGTCTACCAACACCATTCAAATTACTGAAAAAGCACCCCTAATAGAGTGGTGCCCTAGGTGACCGCCTAGTTGGCCTAAAGACCGGCTATGGGGTCTCCAGTCATAACCTGTTTATTATGTGTTTGAGACATGGAGGCTAAGAAATTCACCTCAGGAATGTGAATCTTGAAATTTGTGTTCAGAACACATAATAAGGAGTTATGATCAATGACTCAATCATAATTCTTTGTAGTGCATGGAGCTTTATGTGTTTCATGTACTATTAGCTGCAGAGAAAGAGAAAAAAAAAGGCTAGGTGTTTTGATGTCTTTCAAAGCTGTAATCACTTCGTGGGGGGGTGTCAGAAAGGCAGTGTAACACTTTCTGTTACTTTCACACTCAATGGTCCAGGTATTTGTAGAATGTTCAGATTTTTACCTCATTTGTCTGGTCTGTCATTCGCAAACACCATGGTTGACAAATCACTGGGGATTAAAGTCAATGAATAGTGACATACATTTGAGTTTCAGAGCTCATACCTTTCAGAGGAAAAAAAGAAAAAAAACTTCATGTGAGCACATCCTGTTATTCTAACTACTTTCTAAGTTTGTAAGAGGAAGGGACATGTTATTTCTTCAGACAGCAATACTGCCACCATCATTTACTGGTCAGCACTGGCAGATTTGACTGTCTTGTGATAGACCCAACCTTAACAATTGTAGCAGGGGGTGCTTAACAACTGTTAATGTTGGGTCTCACACCACTTTAATGCTTAACTGACTTGTCTTTTTCCAAATTTTAGAGCATAATCACTGCACTGCATACACTACAAAAATATTAGCAATCTCATTAAGCACAAAACAGAGTGAAAAGGACATGCAGTGTTCCAAAATTCTAAAACTTTAATGTTTTTTTAAAAATATGAAACACCCTTACACTTTATGAGCAATCTCAAGTAAAAAACAGATGTAAAGGGCCATAAAATGTTCAAAGATTCTAGGGCTCATTTACTTCTTTGTGAGTCTTTAAAAGTATAAACCATCCCATAAATTTTTCTAAGCTAAGAAATATTCATAATGTGCTAATAATGCAGAAAGAATACAGTGTAACTGTATTTGTTCTTTACTGTAAAAATCCATCTTTAGGAATGACATATTCCCTATATCTGATTCCAGGCAATGGCAATGGAATAATGAATCTATCCATGGCATAAATAAAAGAAAAATGTATGCAAGGATAAGTGTAAGGTAATATTGCTATTTACCACCGCTGAATGAAAGTTTTAGAAAAGCTTATAGAGCCCTAAGGAGGACTATACATGTACTGTAAATGACAACAGTGGTATTTATCGTTTCATGCAAGATGTCAAGTTTGTTTCCAGATGATTGCTTACTTGTCAGAACCTTGCATATTTTGAAACTACTTGTTCTGTAATGGCCTATAACAATGTTTTTATATGGTAGCTCTTCAACAGATTGCCCATTTTATCATATATAGTCACATATATATATATATATATATATATATATATATATATATATATATATATATAGATTCACTTTATATCTTCGAAATACTGAAATATCGAAATTCAGTATTTCGAGGCTATAAAGTCGAAACCCGAAAACAATGAAAAGTCAGAAGAGCGAAATTCACAATCTCGCACACTGGAGATTTTGAATTAGCGCTTCTACTCCACACACACACTTTCCTCCCCACACACAAACACAAGCTCTCTACTACATAAAAGCAGAGGGGCTAGCTCTCCTGCACCCGCTATGTGGGGGGCTGCACCCCCACCCCTCCTAGTTAAATATTCTAACTTCGAGGTCACTACATACAAACATACAAAAAATACCACCACACAAGCTAGATTCTCCTCGCACACACACATCACAGCAACAAAACAGACTAATACACCAAAGCCCCTACCCAAAACCCTTAATAAATAAACACTTACCTGAATCCACAACCACAGTGAAACATCGGAAGTGCTAATTCAAAATCTCAGGTGTGCGAGGTTTTGAATTTTGTGCTTCTGAGGTTTCATTGTTTTCAGGATTCCACTTTATGGACTCAAAATACTGAATTTCTATATTTCAGTATTTCGAGCTTCTAAAGTGAATCTATCTCTCTCTCTCTCTATATATATATATATATATATATATATATATATATATATAAATGGTATTAGGCATCTTATTTCCCTAAATTATGTTCTGTAAAATAACTTTCTCTGCTCATTTTTATATGCTAGACCTTATAGCTGTCAATGGCAACTATGTGCTTACACTTTTGGCCAAAATTTTCAACCTAGTACCTCAAGAATCATGGTCAAGTGATGATGGCCATAAATAAATTATATTTTTTAAATATAATTACTTTTAGGACAATTTGGATAAAGTACTGTAATGACATTAGCACTGATACCACTACAAGATTCACTACATGAATTGTTTGTCTGTACACTGAAACTCAAACTTGTCATACCATTTCATAAATCAAACTTATGTACCTGCTGTGTACATAAACTGGGGCATAAAATGTCAGCATGTAATGAAGCTTTATGACTTTGTATTCCTGTATAGATTCTTTTAATACAAGTCAATCTTTTACTGGACAAGCTAGGAGATCATGAAAATAGAAGATGTAGTAATAACATGAAAATGTATTGAATACCAGAAAGCATAGAGAGTGAACTATACAAAACTTCTTAACAATGTGGATTTTCAAATTTTAAACTTAAAAGTATATATGTCATATGGAACAAATATGGCACACAAAACCTTAAATAAGAAGTATGTCAATACCAATGCTCTTACTGTCTTCTCACATGTGGATTTAAATTCACCTCATAGTCACCTACAGCCCGACAGCAAAATATAGACATGAAGGAGATATCAAGTAAGCAACTGTTCTTTTGATGGACATGCCAGTAGCTCCCTAAAGAAGACAAAGTAACATGGTATCTTGCCTTATCACATACTTACAGACATACTGCACTTATACATTATTTCCGTCCCATTAAGGCAAATGCTTGTATTGATACAGAGCAGCCATATGCAGTACTCTACACTATACTATACTATGCAATGCTATAATAAACTATACTATAATATGCTATACTATAAATGTTACATGAAATGCATACATTACCTCAGATAGATACATAAAACAACAGATATCTAAATATATACATCATTTGAGGTAACTTTATTTATGTCCCCTCATCAACAACTGTGAAGGGGAAAGTCCTTTAGGCTATAGAGGAGTGTTTCTGAGTTTGAAGATAGCAAGATGACAGTATTGTTTAGAACTGGCAAAACATTTTTCATGGTATTTTCACTGTTCAATAACTCTACTTGACTATTAAATTGAAGATACATTGGTGAAGGTATAATGTGATGAAATTCCCACTTCTGTGTAGGCACATAAAATTCTTGGAAGATGATGTGTGGCCTGTTATTAGAGATGGGTATGAGAAGGATGCCATTGGATGAAAAATGCATTTTCTTACAGTGATGATAGTTTGTAAAGAGGTATGAAGAGGTGTGTTTCAATCTTATGACCTCACAGTATTTTAAATTCTAGTTAACACATGCAAGATCCTGACCCTAAATAAAGGATCGGATACTTTATTACGTGACTTCCATAGAATTTCTGTGGTATAATAGTGTGACGCACAATAAGAGTTTACCAGTTTGTTACCTTAAATCATATTTGATAAGATATTCATGTCTGTAACATTACATCACATAGTCTCTTCTTATACTTATCAGTATCAGCGTGTGTTTTATGGATTCTTTCTTACATTTAATTATCTAGCTGATTTGGCACAATCACTGAACTGGAAATGAACTTCAACCCCTGTAACTCATGATTTTCATCATAGCAAGTGAAGCTGACTTGAAGTGGCAGTGGAACTTTTCTTATTAACTTCTTGGCATTTTATCAATACCTTATGTTTAAGCAGTTGTAGCTCTAATTCATTTTCAGCGTGATAGTCGAAGTCATGAAGTTTGTGTTGTGACACTGCCATGTATAGAATTATTGGCATAACTGCCAATCCTGATTCAACAAAGTTTTCACTGTATTATTTGAGGTATGCTCTCAGTAATGCATACATGCATTTTCTTATCTGGTTCATATGCAACAGTTAAGTTCATTTTTTGCTGTAAATGTAACATTCTTTGAAGCTTCATAGGTGCCTTATGAAATATAGTGTGCAATGTTTGTTGCCATATTCTACAGTGATTGCTCCACTACAGGCATTTTTGTAGACATTTTTGCATCCATCCTCAAAGGCTAGAAGTTCCTTTTTGATTTACATGCAGTGGGTTGGCCCATCTGCCAGTCCTCCAGTCTGGAGCCTCAGTCACCAGTTTCATAAGGAGTAGAAACCTTCTCTCAACCTGCTTCTCCCAATCCATCATGATATCATTTTTTTTAACAAGTGTTGCAATAGCATTTTCACTTTAGACAATTTTAGGATAAGCCTGGAGAAGTAGTGCACCATATGCATAGATCTCAATAATGAATGCCTGCCACACTATTTCTCCATTTAGGCCATTGAACACCATGACTGCCAAGACATCCCCTCTTACTTAATGCTAGTGATACAAAGTTGGTATTTCTCCTTTTTTAGATTTTAGGTTGTTGAGTCATAACCAACATACATCTTAATCTTACATCATACTGTTTTAGACTTTCACCCCATACCAGAATGTTATCACACAAATTGCCAATGACCAAAAAACCTATTATTCAAAATTACAAAACAGTAATAAATCAAACCCTAAAAAGTTCTACAGCAGCATCTCTAACCTGTTTCCTCCTGGTAAAAAATGACAATCCTTGCCCTGATCCTACTTCTTCTGATCTCTCCTTAGCTACGCAATTTAACTCATTTGTTATTGACTCAATAGCTAAACTTACCACTACCTTCCCTAATAATATTTCAGGCAAAATCCCATCTTCTCCATCAATCCCAACCCACTCTAAATCTAACCCTACTCAGCACCTCCCTTTCTTATTCAAACCTATTCCTACTGCTACCATAAAAAAACTCCTTCAAAAATTAAAACCATGCTCAAATTCCCCAGATGAGCTTCCCTCTAATTTCCTTAAGCTAGCTGCCGAAGGCATAGCTCTACCTATCTCCATCACAATAAACCATTCCATTCAGAAAGCTTATGTAACTCTCCTCTGGAAAAAAGCCTTCATTACTCTTCTCCACAAGCGAGGCAACAATACAGAAATCTCTAATTTCCATCCAATAGCCATCCTATCCCCAGCTCTAAAATTCTTGAAAAAATTCCTACCATTTCTACTAGACAATCAACTACTTACCCCAACACAACATGACTACAGACCTGGGCATAGCACAACTACAGCCCTCCTTTCCATCCTTGGAACCATCAACCACCCTGTTGACTCCAACAACATTGTATCAACCCTCCTCCTAGATTTATCTAAAGCTGTTGATACAGTTTCACATAAACTTCTCCTATCCAAGCTATCCCATCTGAATCTTTCCTCATCCTCCATCAATTGGTTTTCCAGCTACCTTGCAAATTACCAGCAAGCCATCAAATGGAAAAATTCCACCTCTTCCTTCCTTCATACTATCACAAGGTGTCCCACAAGGCTCTATAGTAGGCCCAATACTGTTCAACATCTTCATTAAAGATTTCCATTTCTGCATCCCTAATGCTAAACTGGTCCAATACGCCAATGATTTCACAATTATCTCTGCCACCAAAACCCTTCCTACACTCATGAAACTAACTCAAGAAGCTTTCTCCTGCACTGAGTCCTGGATGCTTAATAATCACCTTACTCTCAACCCTTCAAAAACTAAGATCATGTTATTTACCCCTTCTAAATCTTCCAAAATCGATAAGAACTATTTCTCAGTAATGAGCCAGAACTCAACCCCACTTGAAATAGTTCCCCAGTCTAAACTTCTAGGAGTACTCATTGATGACCAATTAAAATTTGACATCCATCTACAAACTAATATTAGGAAAACTCATAAAAAACTGGTAATGGTTTATCGCTACAATCATTATCTTACCCCTTCAAACAAACATGCCCTCTCTACTACCTATCTCCTCCCCTCCCTTCTGAATAGTGCCGCTTTCCTTACCAGTCTTCAATCCTCCCTAAAGTCCAAACTAGCTTCCTGCTACAACAAAATCGCTAAGTTTGCTACCTGATCCAAATACTCCTCCCACCATTGCAAAGCTCTCCACTCCTTGAACTGGTTGGAACTCCCAAACTATCTTTCATATATACAACTATCCACTGCCCATAAGCTCATCTTCCAACTTTCAAATTGTCCCTCACTCTCCTCCACCCTCCAAGTGCACCAGCCCAGCAGACTACTTAGGTCCAGCAACCAGAACCTCCTGGAAGTGCACAAGCCCAAACAAACTCCAGGGATACTTCTATTATCTTTCTCACTAGCATTTCTATGGAATTCCCTTCCCCCACACATTCGTAGCACCCATAATCTCTCCTCCTTTAAGAACCTACTCCACTCTCACCTCTCTTCCCACTGGGAATGCTCCTGTTCCCGTCCCACATGACACACATTCTCTTTTATTTCTCTGTTTCTGCCCTATGAAACTATACTTCAGCTTGTGTTTCCTTTATCAACTACTGCTGTTATTTGTGTATGACCTGAGAATACTCCATAACAACACTCATCTTAAAGTTTTCCTCATCTACTTTGCTGTTGCCTTGTTTTTCATTATCATAAATGTATAAATTTCAAACTTTTTGACTCTTTATCGTGACATCATTTTAGAATTGTCTTATTGTTGATTTTTATTGTAAACTGTATATTGACTTTCTGTCGATTTATATTGTACAGTTGCATTTGGAGCAACTTTTCTCCCTGGGCCTCCATTGAAAACGGGCTCATTTTAGGCCCAATGGACTTTCCTGGTAAACAAACTGCAAATAAAATAAAATAATAAATGATGAATAATTAAGCAACTGTAAATGAAAGGAAATGGTAGATAATTCAAAACATATGTGAATCTTAATAGGTGTAAACATATGCTGGTTATTTCATCTGAATTTGTTGCTTATTTCAGTTTTAGTGAACTTGTTTATGTTGTCTTTATTGCAGTTTTGATGTGATGAAACTTTTCATTTTTCATTTAATTGCTTGCAGTGGTATTAAACAGCATGCAATGTCAACATTTCTGGTGCCTTCATTAAATAATTGTTTTATTTTTGTTTTGTAAATTCATGTGCTCACTGTCTAGCTCTATGCTCAGTATAAATTAAATTCATCCTGGTAGTTTAATAGAATACCTGTAGACCATTGTGTTGCTACATTATTTAAAATCAAGTTCTATCCAGATGAAAATGAAGTATTTGTGGTGCCTAGAAGGCAAGACTGAATTTACCAAAAACTCACTAAAAGTGAAAGTTGCAGTGGCTGTGATGCTAATACGTGACATCATTCACTAAACTCACAGACTGGGAATCAGATTCAGATCATAGACATCTATAGCTTGATGGCAAAACATAGCCAACTAGGTGGCTTGGTGGCATTAAGTCCTGACTATGACCTAAATAACCTGATATTAATTAGCTACTCAGGTGCTGGGCATGCTGGGAGATGGAGGTTGGGACAGTCAGAATGAAGATGGTGGAGAGGGTCAGCACCTTTGAAAGCTGACCAATTGTTTCCTAGGCAGGAAACAACCTATATAGTCTAAACACTACTGTGGTAGTTAGGAATATGAACATCTACTGTTCTGGCTAAGTGCAACTTATACAACTGTACTTCCCATTTATCAGATTCTTATGATGTAAGATGGAACCTTTAGAAATATTGTTTTTCTCTCAGTAGATAAGCAATATCCAGTTCCCACTGAAAAGCTATTTTTATTTTATTTGTAGTACTTTTCTGATAAGCACTTTAACAAAAATAATGTCAAAAGGCATATGTCTAGAGCTATAGGAATATACAATTAAATACTGAAACACTTCAGACATGATTTGGGCAAATGTACTCCAAGTATAAAATAATTGTAAATGCATATGAAATATGCCATTATGCAGAATCAAAGGTCATATGTAAAGTGGAAACCATATCAAATAATGAAAAGAGCAACTGCAAAGTAAAAAAGCTGGGGCTATAGTTCAAAATGACACAGTAAATGATATTAACAAACATTCTCTGGTATTCCCAGTACAGATCATAGGATCAAAGGAAGTTACTAGACTAATGGTACTAGGGCCCTTACACGCCTAGCCAAGTTCTTACCTTTATTTCCAAAATCAGCACCTATTGCCCCTGTCCAAGAGGGACACAGGTGAAACCCCCGGGGTGAATTTATGGTCATCCAACCGACCATCCAGATTGCATTTGAAGAGGTCCAAAGAGGTACTCTGACATGAAGTGAGAGTCTGTTCCAAAAGTGTGGTAACCTCTGGGAGACAAATCTGTCCCTCCAGAAGGTTTTATTAATGTCATATAGCAGGTTAAGGTCTTCAGAGCGAGTAACCCGTGTACCATTTGACTTACGGATATGCAGTATTTCCAGTAAAGCAGGGTCAGAGAATGTCTTGTATGCAAGGCAGAGATCACCTCTGAGTAGTCTGTATAAAACAGAATAAAGTGACAGTGATTTCAGATGATCCCCATAGGACAGATGCTGAAGATGAAACACCAAGAAATAACCAAAACGAGAACTTAATGACCAAGAAACATTGAACAGTAAGCGCTTTCGTCCAGATAAGACTTCTTCAGACTGAATAATGTTACAAAAAATCTCTAACAATTAAATGCACAATCAATTAAAACCACATGACTACCAATTAATGCTTTAATCCCTTTCTTTTAAGGAAGGCTACAAAATCTTCCCTATCATTTAACCCAGGTGGGTGGCAAGCATTCAGTCTCACTTGCCAATCATATTCTAACCAGCTAGTTGTCTGATGTTGAATTTTATAAATTAACTTCTTTTAGTGAAGTGAGAAAAGTGTATTGTTTTATTGATGGCCAGCTTGAAGAATGATTCCTAAGTGGACACATTACTGAACAAATCAGGCGATTTTTTGATGACTGACTCAGCTAGAATGAGTCGCATCTTTAGTTTACCGAAAATTCATAAAGATTTAGATAACCCACCAATGAGGCCTATAGTGGTGAGTTGTAAAAATAAAACAGAAGCAAGGACCATTTTTGTTGATAGACCTTTACAACAAGTGGTAGAAGTTAGTACACCTTATATCAAAGATCTCTTTGAGTTCAAATCCAAAACTGGAAGTTTAAGGGTACAGAAAGAAGACTTATTAGTTATGTTAGCTATTAATTCACTGTATACTGTAATCCCCAACAGTGATGAAAACGAAAAGGTAAGGCTGGAGCTAATTAGATCTGGGAACTTTTCCACTTACACTGTTAGTTTGTTGATGGAGATGCTAGATTTAATTTTAAGTTCTAATTTATTTTTAACCACAGATTATGTCATCAGGTCAATGGAGTAGCAATGGGTATAGCCATGACACCCAGCTATGACAACCGTTTTATGTGTGGGTGGGAAAGATGCCATGTCTTTCATAGCAGTTATATGGAAAGTATTGTTTTCTTCAAACATTTCATAGATGATGCCTTTTTTGTTTGGAGAGGTGGTGAGCATTTTTGGCTAGAATTCCTGCATTATCTGAATAGTGTAAGGTCCTTCTTGAAGTTCACTTTTATGTATAGTTGCAGCAAAGTGAATTATTTAGATATAACTGTCTATAAGGACAGGGCTAGGTTAATGACTACAATTTATAAAAAAGATGCACAGAATAACTCCTATTTGCATTATGAGAATATGCTCCCTCCAAAAGAAACAAAATTAATATTGCTAAGGCGCAATTGATGAGGGCACATGAGTTGACTGACAAAGATGAGGATTTTTATAAAGAGAGTGTCACTTTATGTAATAAATGTATAAGTAGAGGGTATCCTAAGGATGTAGTTATGGAAAAATACAATGGAACTAATGAGAGAAGGAACGGTGATGTACAAAAAATGCTGGTAATAAAGAGATGGATTACAAAACTTCTGTGCAAGTAACAAATAGCCTGGATACCCAAACTATAAAAATATTATTTCAGCCAATTGAAGTTTGTTAAAATGCAATTCTGACATCTTAAAAGTAGTAGGGGGATCCCCTGTGTTTGTACAAAACAAGGGGAAAAGTTTTAAAAATCTATTTCAAAGTAAATTAAATCCCCCACAGACAAAGGGTACTAATCCTGGTATGTATAAGTGTTATAGTTGCAACCCTATGTAACTTCTTACTGACAGATGTTAAAGAAATGAATGTCAGTGGTTATAAGGTACACCTTAAAGGTAGATTTACTTGTAAGTCTAAATTTGTAGTATACCTAGTGTTATGCATGTCATGCAACTAATTTTATGTGGGTCATACTACTTAGGAATGAAACAGAAGAATGTATGAACATAAATATGCTATGACTATTGGAGATGAGAAAAATGCATTGGAGAAGCATTACAAAGTAAACCAGTGCAAACCAGTTTAAGTTTTGTGTTTTGGATGAAGTCTTATGTTATGACAAAAAAATTAATGCTGAAGATGAACTTGGGTGGTTAGAATATGATTGGTAATTGAGACTGAATGCTTACCACTCACCTGGGTTAAATGATAGGTAAGAATTTGTAGCCCTCCTTAAAAGAAAGGGGTTAAAGCATTAATTGGTAGTCATGTGGTTTTAATTGATTGTGTATTTAATTGTTAGAGATTTTTTTGTAACATTACTCAGTCTGAAGAAGTCTTAATTGGACAAAAGGGCTTACTGTTTAATGTTTCTTGGTCAATAAATTCTCCTATTTTGGTTATTTCTCACTGTTTTATTTTCATTTTATTTGTTTCCAGTATTAGTGTTTTTACAGATGCTGAAGACCTTGAATTTTCCTTGTTAAGAACCTTTGTGGTTTCTCCTTGCTGCTGGAGCTTGGAAAGGTACATACCAAAAGGGGCATTGTACTCAGTTATTGGCCTGATGAGGGAAAAGTACAGGGAAGTTATAACTTCTTTTTTTCTGGAGGCAATGCTCTTACTTATGAGATGAGCAATATATAATGTTCTTCTTACCACTGTGAAGACATGGTGGTCAAAGGTAAGGTGGCTGTCAGCCTGTGTGCCCAGTCCCTCATCACTGAGTGAGTACTTAAGGTGTTGCTATTGATGTGGTAGTTAGCAGGAACATTGCTTTTACTGAAAGGAATGATAATACTTTTTTTGCATTAAGTTTAAGGCCATAACTTTGGCATAAGTCATTTGTATGTGTAAGACCCTCTTGTAGGATTTTCACATCATTTAGAGATTCTGTGACTACTCCCAGCTTGCAGTCTTCAGCAAACTTTGTCAGCCACAGGCCTTTAGTTTTTGCTAGTACTTCAGAGAAATAGATTTCAAACAGTAGAGGTCCCAGGACTCATCCCTGTGGAATACTGGTTACAGGTCTGCTATTGGAGGTGGATTCCCCTGTTTTGACTATATGAGTTATATCAGTTAGTCAGTTAGTGACCCATTGAATGATATAAGGGTTGATACCTAGTTGGGTGAGTTTGTCAATGCTGCCTGAGTGGAGAATACTGTCAAACACCTTTGCTAAATCCAGGTAGGCTGTATGCATAGATTTCCCTTCATCCAGGGTCTTATTGACTGTCTCAAAACAGTACACCAGGTTTAACAGGCATGATCTCCCTTTGACAAATCCAAACTGAGTAGGGTCAAGTGTTTGGAGATTACCTATATCTTTGTTTATAAGGTCCATGATGATTCATTCCATGGCCTTGCAGATGAGGCTAGTCAGGCTAATAGGTCTATAGTTCCCGGGGTCAGTGGAAGCACCACCTCTGTGCAAGGGAATAACGGTGGCTGTTTTCCATTCAGCTGGTATGAAGCCTTTTCTTAGACTATGACTGAAAAGAGTACACAATGGTGTTGCTAATTCATGTTGGAGCCCATGTAGGACACAGCCTGGGATGTTATGAGGTCCTATAGATGCTGTGTTTTTGGCCTTAGAGAGGGCATTTACAACCTGCTCTTTAGAGATAAAGGTAGGGGACAGGTGGTAGGGATGTCATGGGATACATGTGGCGGGGACAGTTGAGTGAAGTTTTCAGAGAACCTGACAGCCAACAGGTTAGCTATGTCCACAGGCTCAGTATATGTGGTATCGATAACTACCAGTTCAGCACAAATCTGGGCCTTTCCTTTTAGGTTACAGATGTGACTATAGAATGCTTTGTGGTTGTCCTTTGTTGAGGAAGCTAATTTGGATTTAAAGTTTGCTTTGGAAGACTTCACAAGAAGCCTTATTTGCTTGTTTAAGCTGAGGAGGGAGCGTTTCCAGTTAGGAGGACTCACTCCCTCTTACTCTTAAACAGGAATTTCTTCCTCTTATTGTAAAGCCTGTTAATGGCAGTTGTCCAACAGCCAGGTTTGCCCTTCCTTGAGGAGCTTGTTTTGGTCCTATCAGGATGGCTGAATCAATGCAGGTATACAGGTGTTCACATAAAGTTGTTTAGTTTAGTTGCTGCTGGCGGGGTGGTCAGATGTGATAGTTACTTTGAATGAGACCGACTTGTGGTCAGATCTCACCAGGGAGGACCTCACAGTGGGGGTGCTACAGTGGTCGGCTATACTGGTAAGCATCAGATCCAGGATGTTGGCACCTCTTGTGGGGGTGTCAAACAGCTGGTCCAGGGCTTTGTAGTAGATGAAGTTGAGGAACCTTTGGGCAAGTTTGAACATGAGTAATTTACCCAGTCAATGGATGGGTAGTTAAAGTTGCCCAAAACCATGGTGTTTGGATGTATTTTGAGAGACTCAAGTAGATCCAAATAGGCAGAATGGGTGTCCTGATTCACAGAGGGGGTCCTGTAGGTGGCAATGACTTGAATAGGTGCCCTACCATCAGTTAATTGCACCCAAAGTGTCTCCAGGGAATCATACTGCTTAACCAATCTGGAGGTATATTTATGTTTAATGAATATTGATACACCACCTCCTTTAGTTTTCACACTGTTAGTTTGAGGTTTGAATGTGTGGAAGGAGGTGTAACCCAGCGTGGCTGGGGTGCTCTCCACAGCCTTGAAGCAGGTCTCTGTGACTGCACAAATGTCTGCATCTTCCAAGGTGAGGACAGCTTCCAATGAGTGCAGTTTCATGTTGAGACTCCTAGCATTTAGTAGCATAACCTTGAGGTTGTTTTTAGATGGAGTTTTTACATTGGGAATTTTGTCCTTGAGACTCTGCCTAAAAAAGGCACTATGGGCGTGGCAAGAGCCTTAGCCAGTATTTGAAATCCCAGGGATGACAAATGAAGGCCATCTCTAGCAAAGCATTGAGGCCTGTCAATCAAGTCATCCCAGGCTGACAGATAGTGGATCCCCTTTGAATGACACTAGAAGCTTAGCCAATTATTGAAGTCAATCATTTTCTGTTTGTATTGAGGCATCATCCTAGGTAATGGTAAAATGCTGCTTAAGGCTAGGAACATACCTGCTGGAGACACATAGTCCAGAGCTCAGTCATGTCTTTCTTCATATATCCCAGAGAGGTACATCTCAAATCATTCACACTAACATGGACTATGATGGAGTCATTAACAGTACCTGGTGTTGAGAGACTTGAGTGCATGTGTGTTATGGTATATCCTGGCACCTGAAAGACAGCTGAACGTGACATTTTCCTTATCCAGCCTGGTGAGAGGGACATCAGTGTGTCGCATGATGGGGTCATCTATTACTAATATGTTTGATTTTGTGTTTTACCTTAATGGTTTGACCAGTGAGACACAGATGCATGACCTATTATGCGTAATGAGTTCTGCAGAGGAAGTATTATGTGTAGCATACTTGTGTTTGTATTTGGGAGGTCTCTGGTGTTCAGGTATGTTTCTGGTGAGGACCTCTGCATATGTAGGTATGTATGATGTAGGTTTGGGTGAAGCAGGATGTGAAGTGTGCATGCTGGCAACCCGCTTATTGTTATATGTACTGACTGGTGTGTGATAGAGCATGGATTCAAGGTTCTTAATATAATTGCATCTCTCACACGTTGTGCGTGTGTGGACTAGGAGTGAAGGGTTGTCTGTGAACATTAAGCAATTGTTACACTGCCTAAGGATGCCCATGTTGACCAGGCTGGTTGTAGAAACTGTGGGAAATTGTCCGTCCATAGTGATAGGTAAATTTATATTATCAGGAAAAGAGGCCACACTTAGGAGTGGCTAGTGGGGGAGATATTCATTGGTACCTCTGAGCCTAGGCTTAGCATTCCACCTGACACTAGTGCAGGGCCACAGGAAACCTCTGGAGGACCACAAGCAAAGTACTAAGGAAAAATTTAACAAAAAATGTTCGTGTTTATAACCACCAATGGTAACCACTGCTACATGGCAGTACATGATGGAGCGCTACACGCAAACAAGTGCAAATGCGGGACTTAACTCAAACTAGCCAATAAGAATGCTCTCTCTGATCTCTACTCTAATCACCCTCAGTTAGATGGGACCCAGAGAGCACTCTCCTCACACAATGGTGCAGAAGGGCCCTCACCAACAAAGGTGGCTTGAAGTTGATGCTCAGAAGTTTCAAAACAGACCCAGAAATAGCAAACCTGGAACTGGGCAGTGCTACAGCTAAATTAGTATAATGTACGGTAAAATGTGACAAAATATAGTTCAGATAATTCAAACAGACAGTGGAATGCAAATACAAATTAAAAGTGCAATATTAGAGCAAAAACAGGCACTTACCGACTAGTGCTTCTCTGATATTCCCAATATACTAACTTGGAATTTGGACTGTAAATTGATTCTGCTCTGGTATTCTGTTATACTGCAATTAAGCCAAAGTTGAAAAACTTGAGCAAATATTAATTAGTTGTTCCCACTCTTTCATTTCTGAGCTTTATATAATTCTAAACAGCCAATTACTCAGTTAAGTTTGCAACCCTGTAAGCTCAGAAATCTTCTATATTAGCTGAAGCCACTCAAAGTGATAGATACAATCCAAAGCTACGGAGCCACAAATTACAAAACACCACAGGCTAGCAAATTCAAAAACAAGGACTAAACAAGCAGGGACAACAAAGTCTGACACATATTCAAGATCCAGAGATAACCACAGAGGTGTCACATGAACTGTTAGCAAAAGATTTGGTATTGCAAGTATATTCCAACCACCAAAACAGACCACACATGACAAAATGTGGAAGAAGTTCAGCAATTTCCTATTGCAGTGAATATAAGTACTCCTCTCTTCCTTTGCCCCAGGTATTTCGCTGAATAACCAGCCTGAAAACCTTTCTTTATCAAATTTACATGTTCGATTCTTTCAAAGTGCATCTCCTGTAGCGTAGCTATTTGCACTCTACATTTTAAATGTAGTTCACTACTCTTTCTTTTTTGTATTTTTATGAGACCATTACTGTTTAAAGACATCGCAGAAAGCATCATATTCTTGAAAATTTGTTATTCCCATTTTTATGTATAACAGCTTTTTTGATAAATGTCTAGTTCCAGCTTTTGTGTTAAATGCATGTACTGTTTGTACTGTTTAGCAGGTTAATCTTTTATACAGTTGTTTCTTGCCCTTTCCATTTGAGCCTACGTCGCATCTTACCAAACTTTTTGTTTTATTGAAAACCCTCAAACAAAAATATAAATGCACTCCCAATAACCCACAAAAGTATGTACATTGTCAACTATTAAGTTTTATCCTGCTAATAGGAACAAATAATCCAAACTGACAGCCACACACACAAACTTGAGATAACCTAAAAGAAAGGTTATCCATGCTAAGATGCATGGTACAGCCTGTGGTTCTGTTAAGCGCTGTCTAGCTATTTCTTAACTTTATAGGTCTATTAGCTGAGAAAACACTTGAATGCTTGCAGAAACATTTTCTCCAAGACAGTTCTGTTTATTAGATTGTCTGCTAGAAATGTGAGAATCGGGCACAAAACTGTCAAGCAGACCTTTGCTTACTAGAAAAAAAAGCCTTATAATATTCAATATTCTTTTTTATTTACTTGCTTACTCTTAAAACTTGTTAATAGATTAAGCTAATGGCCTTAACCTAGTCATTCCCCTATGCAAGAATGAGAAAAAGCACACCATTTTTGTCATGTTCCTTTAACCAGATTTTTTTTTACATTGCAGTACCTACATTTCTTAAAACTGAACAAGGGGAAAGAGAGAAGAAGGGAGAAATAAAGTAAAAAAAAACAGGAGTACCCATTTACATTAGTATCCCCATTACACTTGTAAAGTATTTTTTTTCAGTTATTTTTAACATGCAAATAATATCATGTACTATTAAAATAGTACTATTAAAAAAAGTTTGTTTTACTTACAGTTAACTTTTTCCCCTCTCCTGAGTATTTTTCTGAACATTAATAATATGAAGTAGGGCATATAGGTCTTTGGCTAATGAAGTTCGCAGATGACTGCAAACTAGGAGCCATAATCAAAACTCCTAATGATGTGGGCATCCTACAAAAGGGCCTCACTGAGACAGATGCCTGGTGTCAAAGCCATGACCTCAAGCTCAGTGCCAAAAAGTGCATTACCATCCCTTTTGGTAAAAACTCTGTACCCATGAGCTACCACTTAACACCAAAAGTGTGATAAGAGACCTTGGGGCACAGGTGGACAGTAGTCTCTCCACTGATAATCACATTGCCACATTACTCAGGAAATCCTTCTACATGGCACACCTCATCACAAAAGGTTTCCCATCCAGGAAAAAAGAGGTAATTGTTCTCCTCTACTTGTCACTCATTCGACCCTGTTATAGAGTACAATGCCCCTTTCGGTATGTACCTTACAAGACATCTACAACAACTGGAAAGGCCTCAGAAATACCTCACAAAGAGGATTACTGGCCTCAAACAGATGCCCTATGCAGACCATCTCAAAAAACTGCAGCTTTACTCCATTGCATATCACCTACTCAGAGGCAATCTCTGCTTAACATACAAAGCTATGTCAAACCCAGAGCTGTTGGACATGCTCCATTTAACAAAATCCCTATCCCACCAAGCTACATGCTCTAGGGACCTAAACCTTGTCACCACAATAAACAGAACATGCTGGAGGGATAGATTCATGTCCCAGAGACTTCCTATACTCTGGAACAAACTACCTCTCTATATCAAATAAAGCTCCTCATTAGCACTCTTCAAGAAAAATCTTGATGATTGGATGGGAGATAGGAAATTCACCTTGGGGATCACTTCTGTGGCTCTGCTTGATAGGGGCACAGGAAAATAATTTTCTTGGGTGGCGAAAGCCAGGGTACCTTTTTGCTAGGCTTATATAGGTCCTAGAGCCAATAGCCTAGTACCTACCTATGAACCTATAAACCTATGAACCAGTGCTGTACTTTGTATTACCTAGTAGACATTCTGGTATATTCTCTGCACTCAAAGAACTATTGTTTAGGTTATAGGATCTGGTCAGTAGTGCTTGGGGGGGGCTTTATTTGTTCAAGAAAGGAAGAGAGAACAGTGGGAGGGTGAGTGGAAGGGAAGAAACTGAAAATGCATTTTTCATTTAGGACATTGGCTATGGCCTGGAAACTGAAAAGATAGTGTGTTTGACTGACACTTAGTGCAGTACTGGGTGTCACTTCTCATGCTCCTAATATAGTGAAATTGGCCCTTTTGGTTATCCTTGGATTAGAATGCTACTTTCACTTCATATTCTGCCTTAGACATCCTAATGACATGCTTGAGTTCTTTGTTGGGATGCCTAAGTACCTTTTTAGGTGGGAAGCAGGGAATATTTTACATGAACTGAGTAGTGTTTTTCCTCTTATTATGGAGTTTGTTGTCAATTTTCTTTCCTGTTATTACAGAGTTATTTATTTTGGAGTTTGTATTTTAATCTCACATTATACTTATGTGAAACTGAGACAGAGTTCTCTATGCATTAGTTTATATGGGTATATAAGTCAGATGTATAGTTATTGTACTTAATGGATGTGTTACCAGGTGGGAGGGGGGTGTGCAGTTTTGAATTTATTCAGGTATACACACTGGGATAATAGTTTGATTTTAGAGTAACTTATGAATATTGTAAAGGTATGGTGGAGTTACTGGGCAGGGTGGTACTCGTTTTGAGGAAAAAGATGACAGGATGGTAATCAGGTTTGATCAGGGAGGGAATGACATTAGTAGAAGGTCAGAATGAGGCAACATTTGCAAGCACAAAGACAAGTCACCTCTGGGGGAACCTTGGATGATTTGATCTAGGGCATTGGTACTGACAAAGTCTGAGATGCCCCAGCACTGCTCCAGTAATTAAGGAGCCTCAATCCTCACCACTGGCAATAGTGGGGGATGTACACAGCACACAGAGATCACAGTCAGTCTGGGGCTGGTTACTCACTTTTTCTCCAGATCCCAAGTAAAACTCCCCACTGGCACAGTTGAGATCTCAGTTGAGTGGCCAAGCTAAGACCTCCAACACTCTCTCTGTCCACCCAGTGCTTCATGTCCCTGCCCAAGTAGCTGGTACACACACACTTTGAGATTTGATTTACACACACACACACACACACACACACACACACACACACACACACACACACACACACACACATGGGAAAGGCTGGCACAGGTTTACTAGCTATGCCCCCTTCTGCCCAGACTATAGGGTAGTTTTCACTGCCACCAGCCAGCTCCTTATCACCTACTTTAATGCCCGTTGCAAAGGATGTCCAAGCTTACTGTGTAACATTACTAGAAGTGTCCCATAGTGTCACTGAATAGATATGCAAATACTCTAAGAGCTTAAATATGTCTCATAGATATCAGCCACAATGATAGGTTTAAATATATTTATTAATAAATAATAAAATAACAAGACAATACTCAGTAAGTAATCAGTTATATCAGAGTTTAAAATCACAGGAAATATTTAAAACATTGCAGGACAGTCTGAAATAAATAAAGAAAACATCTAAGTTATACTTTATTACATTCATATCTGAATCTAAAACAGTTGTTATCCCCTAAAAACTTACTTATAAAACAATAAGCAGGCAGAAGTGGTGAGTGGATGTTTCCAGGTCAAAGACAAAATACAAAATGCCCTCTCTCTTTCTCTCTCTCAGAGAGTTCTTAAATTAATATCTCAAATGATGCTGCTGGGATACTTGCAGGATGACATCAGTTTTGTCATCTGACTATCCCTGGTGAAAACCCCCATTGCTAGAAACTGCCAACATTTTGGCATCTTCCTGTGAAAAATACATATCTCTCAGATCTTTGCAACTGCCGGAAGACATAAAACAATAAAACACTTACAAAACAGTGCAGCATTGAAACTAACTTTTATAGCACAATCATAAAACAATTTAATTTCAACTATTTTCTTGAAGTTTTGCAAGTTATCCCTCTATGTTCTAGTTTCCACTGTCAGAAATATATGCATTCACACAGCTATAATAGTGTATATACATTTCTGTTCTTATACATTTCTGTTCTAATCCAGCAGGGTACACTGTGGTCAAACAGCTATGCTCAGTACTGTAAAAACCCTGTTCAACACACACTTCTATACCAGCAGTTTAATATACACATAACATACAGTTCTAATATATTTGTATATACAAGCAAATGAATCATGTTGATATTCACAAATGATATATGATTATTTACAAAATTCCAGACAGCTGTGCTGGCAGTATTTTCTTCTGTCACACTTCTATATAAATCATATTAATATTCTCAAATGACATATAATTATTTACGACATTCCAGTTAGCTGGGCTGGCAATATTTCCTTTTGTGACAGAATTAGTGAACAACTGGATGTATTTGTTGTATGTTGTTGTGGTGCCCCTGCACTGGCCCAGTATTTAAGGGGCCTCAATCCTCACCACTGGCAACAGGGGGAAATGTACACACTGGGAGGATGACAAGTACACACACAATAAAGGGCAATTTCCCTTAAGAGCACAAAGAGACCACAATCAGTCTGTGGCTGGTTTCTCCCTTTTTCACCAGATCCCCAGTAAGACTCCCCACTGACACAGCTATAGGGTTGAGATCTCAGCTGAGTGGCCAAACCAAGACCTCCAGCACCCTCTCTGTCTGACGAGTGCTTTGTGTCCCTGCCCAAGTAGCTGACGCATACACGCACTTTGAGGTTTGATTTATACACACACAGGCACCTGTGAAAGGCTGGCAAAGGTTTACTAGCTATGCCTCCTTCTGCCCAGACTGTAAGGCAGTTTCCAACACCACCAGCTACTACTTATCAGTTACTTTAAGGGCCTTAGCAAAGGGTGTCCAATCTTACTGTGTAATTTTACTGTTAATCCACATGGTAGTTGCACCAAGAGCCAGGCTATTAGGAGAGGCATATATAGAATCACCAAATATATATGCAAGAACTCTAACAGCTTAAATACCTCTAAACAGACCAGCCACAATTGAAAGGTTTAAATATATTTAATAATAAATAATAAAAGAACATGACAACACTACATATGTATTCACAGTGCCATCAGAGTTCAAAATCACAGGAAATATTTAAAACGACATTGCAGGACAGTCTCAAATAAATACAGAAATCATCTAAACCAATCTTTACTATGTTCCTAACTGAATCTAAGAGAAATTACTGTACTCCAGGTTACTTATTTACAACAAGGCAAGTGCAGAGGTGATGAGTGGATGATGTCAGGTCAAAGACAAATACAAAATGCCCTCTTCTCTGTCTTTCAGAGAGTTCTTAAATTAATATCTCAAATATTGCTGCTGGGATACTTGCAGCATGATGTCACTTTTTGTCACCTGACTTCAGTTCCCAAGCTCACAAACAACCCCTACTGATGCAGCATCTAGCATCTCCCTGTGAAAACATAGCCTTTAGATGTTTGCAACTGCTAGAAGACATAAAACAATAAAACATTTACAATACAATGCAGAAGGCTCCCTAGTTTTAGACATCCTATCTCTTTGCTGCATTGAAACTAACTTTTATAGCACAATTATAAAATAGTTTAATTTCAACTATTTTCTTGAAGATTTACAAGTGAACCCTCTATGTTCTAGTTTCAACTGTTAAAACATATAAATTTACATAGGTACAATAGTTTATATACATTTCTGTTCTTTCCCAGTAGGTTACACTGTGGACACATCCTTAAGCTCAGTACTTTACACAGACACACTTTTGTACCAGCAGCTTTTTATACAGACAACATATAGTTCTAGTATAGTGGTAACACAAGCAATTGCATCCTGTTGATATTCACAAATGACACATAACTATTTACAAAATTCCAGATAGCTGGGCTGGCAGTATTTCCTTTTGTGACATTTCTTCCCCCTCCTGAAAACTCAAGCTAGTTTTTCAAGTGACCCTTGAGAAACACTGTTTGAGAGGGTGAGTCTATCTGGGAATACACTACCCCATACCCTGTTTTGACAGTCCATCTGTGTTGGCATTGCTATCCCCACTGTGGTGCTGCACTGCCATGTCACATGCCTACAAGCCTATGCTCCACCTTAGCAACTTTGCATTTTGCTGGCTGGCTAGCTTGATGTCGCCATGTTCAGGGATTATGGTCAGGAACTACAGTGAATTTCCTTCCATGCAGATAAGACTGAAGTTTTTGCACTATGGCTAGACATTCCTTTTCTATGGCTGCATAGTATTCATCCCTGGGTTGGAGCCTATGACTGAGATATACCACTGGGTGCTCTTCTCCCTCTGTGGAAATCTGGCTGAGTACAGCTCCTACCCCATAGCTTGAAGCATCCACCTGCACAACACATTTTTTGCTGTCATCTAGACTTGCTAACACAGGGGGTCCTCCCAAAGCTCCTTTAAGCTTCTGGAATGTCTGCTAACATGCTAGGGTCCACACTAGCTTATCTGGCTTGTTTATCCTTGCCAGGTCTGTGAGGGGAGCAGCTATAGTACTATAATTGGAGACATACTTTGTGTAGTACCCTGCTGTCCCTGAGAATGCCCTCACCTGCTTTTTGTAACAGAGACAGGCCATGCCTGAATGGCTTTCACTTTCACAGGTTCTGGCCTGATCTTACCACTCCCCACTCTATGTCCCAGGTAGAAGACCTCTGCCATACCCACCTGACAATTGCTGGGCTTAATGGTCAACACTGCCCTCTGTAGTCTGCCCAGCATCTCCCTGACATGCTGAAGGTCTCTTACCAGCAATGGCTGTAGATGGCAATATCATCCAGATGTGCAAAGGTGAAATCTCCTGCTCCTGCTAGGATATAATCTACCAGCCTCTAGAAAATCACTGGAGCATTTTTCATCTCAAAGGGCATTTTTGTGAACTCATACAACCTGAAAGGAATCACAAAGGCTGACCTCTCTCTAGCTCTGGGAGTCAAGGGCACCTACCAGTAACCCTTGGTAAGATAAATAGTGGTAAGATAATTAGCACCATCCTGCTGCTCTAGGGCTTCATCTGTCCTAAGCATGGGATAAACATCTGACTCTGTGTGATGATTTAATTTCCTGTAGTCCACAAAGAACCCAGTCCTGCCATCCTTCTTTGGTACGAGTACCACTGGGGATGCCCAGGGACTGCTGGACTCCTGGATTACCCCGGGTTCCAACATTTCCTGTATTACCTCCCTCAGACTCTGTTTGACTCTCTCAGGCACCCTATAAGGGGCCTGCTTAATAGGTCTTTGGGATCCTGTATCAATATAGAACTGCACCAGGTGGGTGCACCCTGGTTTCCCAGTGAACATGTCCCCAAACTCCTGTAACACTGTCTGGATTTCTCCAAACTGGGTAGGGGATAACTGCTGGGACATTGCTACCCCTTCCACTGAGGTGTCGGTCCGAGCCTCAGTGAAGATATCAGTCACCAGATCTCCCTCAGACTCCTCCTGCCATCCACTGCAAATACTCAGCAGAAGGGCCTCCCCATTATGGTAAGGTTTCATAATGTTAACATGATGCAATTTATGCCCCTGCCTCCTGCCTAGCAGTTCTACCATGTAGTTAACACCAATGACCATCCTTACTACCTTGAAGGGTCCCTCACAAGCTGCCTGCAGCTTGTTGTGCTTGACAGGAAAGAGAACCATTACTTGCTGCCCCACAGCATTCTCTCTAGCTTGAGCATTCCTGTCATACCAGACCTTTTTCTGCTGTTGGGCTTCTGCCAAGTTCTCCTAGGCCAAGCTCATGAGCTCCCTGCCCCTTGTCCTGAAGTTAGGGACATATGCCACAGCTGACTCCTTGTGGGATTCACACTCACCCTCCCACTCATCTCAAATCAAATCTAGAGGTCCCCTCACCCTATACCCATACAGCAACTCAAAGGGTAAACAACCTGTGGATTCCTGGGGAAACAACAGATGGGGCAAATATTTGTCCAACTTCTTCTTGTACTGGTCTGCAAATGCCTGTAGCATGGTCTTGAATGTAGAGTTTAACCTCTCCATAAGACCATTAGTCTAGGGATGGCAGAGGGTGTTTTTTAGGTTCTTCATCCCACAGTGCTACAGCGCTTCCACAGAGAAGCCAACAGGTCTGATGTGAAATTGGCACTTCTGTCAGTCAGTATTTCTTTTGGGAAACCTACCCTGCTGAAAAGTTCTAACAAAGCATTTACCACCTTTTCTGCCTCAATGGAGGATAGGGCCACTGCTTCAGGGTATATGGTAGCATAATCTACTACCGCTAGGATATACTTTTCCCTGTGGAACTTGGGGTACTCAGAGGCCCTACAATATCCATACCTACCCTCTGAAATAGCTCATCAATCACAAGCAATGGCATAAAAGGAGCATTGAACTTTTCTCCTGCCTTGCCTACCTTTTGACACTGCTCACAAGTCTTGCAGTACCCTGCTACATCTCTGGAAATCCCAGGACAATAAAAGTTCTGCATAATACATCTCTTGGTATGCTTTATGCCCATATGACCTGGAAAGGGAATATCATGGGCTGTGGCTAGAATTGCAGATGGTAGGCTCCAGGCACTACCAACTGCTGTATTCTCTCACCCTCTAGCCCTCCCTCAGGTGTCACACTCTATACAGTAACCCTTTCTCCCAGTATACAGATTCCTCTTTCCCCTGAGAATCAGGTGCCTCAATGGCTACCTCCCTCAGGCCTTGCATTGTAGGGTCTGAGAGCTAAGCCTGTCTCAACTCTCTCTTTGTAACCTTTCCCAGCTCCCCTTCCACAGTAAGTCGGGTATTCTCTGACAGCGGTGATTCACCATCAGCCTGGGTACTACTATTCTCCTCTGCCCTTGCATTCAATCCATCCAAGGGAACACCAGTACCCACAAACAGCTGTGGCTCACCTTCAGTCTCACTGCTACAGGATAGCTCCTTCCCTGAAGTAACCACCTCACCAGTTCTGGCTGGAAGTGTGCGGTCTGTTTGGGTCCCCCCCCCAGGCTGCCGGACCAATATGCTTGTCTCCAAGCCTGACTGCTTGTCACTGCATGCACACAAGGTACTGTATTATCAAAATCATTCCCTAGCAGGACCTCTGCAGGGATATCCTCAAACACACCTACTTGCTGGCTTCCTTTTCCATCCTCCCAGTCAAGGTGAACCCTAGCTAAAGGTATTTGGAATGGTGTCCCTCCTAAAGCTCTGACTGCAGTAGACTATCCAAGCAAGTAGTGCTCCTCTTTAACCACTGCAGGCTTCAAAATGGTTAGGTCAGAGACTTTGTCTCTCTTAGCAGTGTCCTCTTATCAATCTACTAAGGTAGGATATAATCTCTTGTGGTAGTTCGGTACCCTTGTCTCCAGACAGCTTACTGCTGACATTCTGTCATTCCCACCTTTTGTTCCCCACCTTGCCTCCATGGACATCTGTATGATACATGCCCCCACTGTTGCATTTAAAACATTTAACCATTGGTCCTTGATGTGTAACTGGACTAGTGGCTTCCCCTGCTACTGGCAAACTCTTTTGGGGTGGTCTAGGCTGCCTACGAAGGGTTCCCTTAGACCCATGAGCACCACTGGTATCCCTTTCCTGTGCAGTGATGCCCTGCTTGCTAGGTATAGGTCTCTCTTTTCCCCAACTCATCTGCTGTGTTACATTCTCTATCCACTAATCAGACTCTCATGTCCTCAGGCAAAGTGCTAAGGGCTTGTTCCCTCACCAAATGTTCTGCCAGCCCTTCAAAAGTGGTGACCTGACATCCACTCACCCACCTATGAAAATACATACTTAACTCAGCAATATATTCACGCACACTTTCATCTGCCTTATGTCTATGTGCACAAAACTTTTTCCTATAAGCTTCAGGTGTTAACTTAAAACATTCTTACAAACAATTTTGACCATATTATAATTTAAGCAATCAGTATCAGGCAATGTTGAAATTGCAGTTACAGCTTTACCATGGAGTAAAAGGGTAGAGAACTGTACCCAGAGCCCTTGGTCAACATTATACTGTTTACATACCCTTTCAAACATATGAATGAAACTATCAAAATTATCCCCCTCTGTAAACTGTGGAAGAAATTTACTGACCTTTGTTGCTTCTGGAGTTTGGTTCATCCATTCCTCATTACCTCAATGATACTGGTGAAGAATCAACATCTCCTTTTCATGTTGTCTCGGCCTCTCATTCTCCTCAGTTTCCAGACGTCACAGTTTCTCATTTCCTCAGCCTCCAGACATCTCAGTCACTCTGATGCAAGTATTTACAAATGTTCGGCCTCCAGTTCAAATCTCTTTAACTACAGACAGATTTTTAAGTCCACTGTGAAAAGGTTGAACTGTCCATTTTCTGAGAGTTGTACATCTGCATGGCCAGCCTGGATATCCTCCTGATTGCTGGTCTGTGATGCAGCTGTGCCAAAGGCTGCAATCATCTAACTTAGTCAGGTTAGCAGGCACAAGTCCTTTACCCTGGCACATCTCAGCCAACTGGCTCCTTGTTAGCTTGCCATACTCCTCTGCTGACATGCTTGCCTGCTCTCCATGACTAACTAAGATAACAAAAAAATAAAACAATTGTGATGTGTGACTGATTGAGAGTATAAACACCTTCCTTAGTGACCACTGTTTACAGGCTACAGGAATTCAATATCCACACCACTGAATCCTAATATGTGGATATCCCACCACTACAAGCCAATTAATATGTGATGTGGATATCCCACCACTGCCCACCAATTAATATGTGAGGCCCTTGCACAGGTCCAGTAATCAATGAGCCTCAATCCTGACCAGTGGCAACAGTGGGGGAACATGTACACTGGAAAGATAACAAATACCACACAGTAAAGTGAAATTTCCCTTAGGAGAACACAGAGACCACAGTCAGTCAGGGGTGTTTTCTCCCTCTTTTGCCAGATCCCCAATAAGACTCCCCACTGGCACAGCTATAGGGTTGAGATCTCAGCTGAGTGGCCAAACCAAGGCCTCCAGCACCCTCTCTGTCCAACCAGTGCTTAGTGTCCCTGCCCAAGTAGCTGACACACACACACACACACACACACACACACACACACACACACACACACACACACACACACACACACACACACACACACACACATGCACACACACACACGTACTTTGAGGTTTGGTTTATACACACACACACACACACACACACACACACACACACACAGACACACACACACACACACACACACACACACACACACACACACACACACACACACACACACACACACACCTGGAAAAGGGTGGCACAGATTTACTATCTATGCCCCCTTCTGCCCAGACTATAAGGCAGTTTTCACCACCACCAGACACTACTTATCAGCTCCTTTAAGTCCCTTGGCAAAGGGTGTCCAATCTTACTGTGTAAAGTTACTATTGATCCAAACAGTTGTTTGACCAAGAGCCGGGCTATTAGGAGTGGCCTATACAGTGTCACCAAATAGATATGCAAGTACTCTAAGATCTTAAATGACTCTAAAAAGACCAGCCACAATTGAAAGGTTTAAACATATTTAATAATAAATAATAAAAGAACATGACAACACTAAATATGCACTCACAGGAAATATTTAAAACAGCATTGCAGGACAATCTCAAAGAAATACAGAAAACATCTAAACTAATCTTTACTATGTTCCTAACTGAATCTAAGAGAAATTACTGTACCCTAGGTTACTTACTTACAGCAAGGCAACTGCAGAGGTGGTGAGTGGATGTTGTCAGGTCAAAGATAAATACAAAATGCCCTATTCTCTCTCTCTCTCCCTCTCAGACAGTTCTTAAATTAATATCTCAAATATTGCTGCTGGGATACTTGCAGCATGACATCACATTTTGTCACCTGACTTCAGTTCCCAGGCTCATAAACAACCCCTACTGATGCAGCATCTAGCATCTCCCTGTGAAAATATATAGCCTTTAGATATTTGCAGCTGCTAGAAGACATAAAACAATAAAACACTTACAATACCATGCAGAAGGCACCCTAGTTCTAGACATCCTGTCTTCTTGCTGCATTGAAACTTTTATAGCACAATTATAAAACAATTTAATTTCAACTATTTTCTTGAAATTTTGCAAGTGAACTCTCTATGTTCTAGTTCCCACTGCTAAAACATATACATTTATGTAGGTACAATTGTTTATATACATTTCTGTTCTTTCTCAATAGGGTACACTGTGAACACATCCTTAAACTCTGTACTGTACACACTCACACTTCTGTACCAGCAGCTTGATATACAGATAGCATACAGTTCTAATATAGTGGTAACACAAGCAATTGCATCCTGCTGATAATCACAAATGACACATAACTATTTGCAAAATTCCAGATAGATGGGCTGGCAGTATTTCCTTTTGTGACAGTTGTATAAGATTTGTATTTAATAGATGGGTAGTTAACATCACCTAAGATTATCATAATGGAATTAGAAGGTACAGAATTCAACTTGCAGAGCTAGCTATTAAGATTTTTAGATATACCAAAAATGAGCCAGCTGTGAGGTGAAATCATTGAGTCAGCAATTAGGTGTGATTAAAAGGTTTTCTAATTTTATCACCTCACTCTAACCACATGCAATTGTTGAGATGGAGAGAGGAGTGCAATAGGCTGCCTGTATAAGGTGTCTCCTTACTTCCACAAAGAGGTTTTCTCCAAGCAGCCATGCCCTACTCCCTACAGTATACATACTGGTGCCCCCAATCCCTACCAGGGAGATCACACCACCCTGTGAGACCCTGAGTGCATACAAACTCTGCCCTCCCCTAAAAAAAGAAATGTGAGCAATGTCCCTTCACTCTTTCCCCTCTCTACCTGGATTCTCCAGTGCTGAACCACTAATCAAACTCTGGTCACATAGCAACTTTTGTCAATGATGTATCTTAAAGGGTCTTCATCTATAGCCTGGATAAAAATGGTTAGAGGATATTTACAGAAATTCTTCTGGAGGGGAGCTCTACTAGAATTTCATAGAAAAGTTTAATAAAACTCCTGAACTAACAAGATTTTGCTTTTCCTGGTGCTGAAGAATATATTAGAGTATACTGTTTAAGAAACAATCTAAAATCCAGTACTTACCATTGTTTGTTAAGAGACCAATAATTTTGATGGGTGTTTATCCACTATCTTTAAATCATTTTTATTTAACTCTGTTTGAAGCATACTGTTTTTCTACTATTAATGCATCATCTAACAAAGTTCATGAATTATATATTAAAAGGCCTGTATTATGGCTTTCCTTATCACTGGTTTCTATTTCTTCTTTAGAAAGATTTTTATATCAGACATTAGCTGATTTCAATTGTCTAAATTAAGTAGCAGGAATTTGAAGCCTAATAAGTAAGTAATATGTCCAATTAAAGTTTTTCGAGGAGTCTTGTTTATCTAGTAGATTCCTTATAGATTGAAGTCAAGAGAAATGTTAATAAATATCATTATCTGAATTTGTCATTTCCTAACACTTGAGTTATTTATCCATGTTCTTATGCCAAATTAAAAAAAACCCCTAAAAGTACTCATGAGATCAGTTTGATATTGCCAGAAGGAAATGGATTCAGACTGCTAATAGAAACTGATATGCTTTTAGGCAGTTAAATGTGTTTATTCTTTTTTAATGGATTCAAGAATACAGTAAAAAAAATTCTTCAAGGCTTCCATTATACTTCTTTTACTTTGGAGTTGATGGAAGTTTCAGATTTATCTTAATGTTAGCATTGTGTTACCCACTACTTATTTAATTAATTGCTAGTACAGTTATTTGTTGTTTTACATTAAAGTGCCTTACATGAGACACACTGAAGTCAGTTAAAACTATAATTTCTGAAAATATTTATTAATTTAAGGAAGCACATTGATACTCCTCACATGAGGAAGTAAAATTAGTTGGTAGGGATGAAAAGGAATATGCAACCAACATATTTTACAACTTTACTGGCCCTAATGCTGCCTTACATGGTGCTTCAGCAAACAAGAAGGCCCATTTGAACAATGATACAAACTCCCCTGATCCTGTTTTTTAGAACAACTGTCCTTGAGGAGAAAAGAGAGGTTGACAAACTGTATCAATTCCATATAGCATTGTGCTAACAGGTCTAGATGTGTTGCCAATACAGAGAAACAGGAGGAACAACAGACATCACCACAACAGAAATTAGTCTGCACTAACCAGTAAAGTTGAATTCTTCCACATTTTTCAAATGTTTAACTTCAGTGATATACATGTCATGGATATCCATGTTAGCCTGTTCAAAAAGAGTTTTACTTAACTTTTTTTCTAGGAATATTAATTATGTTGACACTATCACTAAATTCAAAGTATTTTTATGTAAGTTCAATTTTGCTTTTTTATTTGATTCTCTTTGACCAGGACCTACCTTGTGAGATCACATTCATGGTGGTCACAATGGAACCCTGTATAACAACCAAATTTACTTTCATTTGAGAGGCTACTTACCAATGACATCAGGAAACTGGTACAAGATAGACCCCTCCACAGATTTTATAATCTTTCAAAGGTAGAGGATTTGATAGATTTAAGGTCCAACAGGGATTTATAAATTATGAAGCCCAATAAAGGTGGTAGGGAAGTCCAGATAAACTCTCCTGATTATTCAGACAGAATGTTGAACCTCATTTTGGAGAGTGATTCTTATCAAACTGTCTCATTGAATGAAATCAATCAAGCATGCACTTACATTGCCATGGTGTCAAACACTTTTCTGTTGAAGGGTTCCATTTCTTCATAAGACTTTAATTTTTTATTTGTTCTCAAAGAATCCTAAAAATATACAAGGACAGGTTTAACCCACTATTATGTCCCATTATTGCTGCAAGAGGTTCAACAACAGAACCCTTGGACATTTCTATTCATTAGAAGCTTGAACCTTTCAGCGGTGGCTGTTGTTGGTTACTCAAAGATTTTTGGGACTTTTTAGACAAACTTCGGTCTGTTTCATTTGGTAACTGGTGACATGAAAGACTTGTTTATGGTTATATACCAGGATGTTGGCTTGGAGTGGTTACATCATTTTCTTTCCTTTAATAATGCCTCAGTTCCTAGGATATCAATGTTTTTATGCCACTTAATTGATTTGGTTCTCTGTAACAATTTTTTTTACTTTTGAAGAAGAAAACTTCAAATAGATGTCTGGAATTGCCCACAGTTTTTCCAGTCTAGTGTTGTGCCATTGGGAAAACTCTTTTATGTTCAACAATATTTATCAAACCCATCTGAAACAATATTTTCAGTTTCTTGATGACATTGTTATTATCTGGATGAGAACCATGAAGCTAGATTAAAACTACATTCTTACATAGAGTAATCAACAGATTTTTTAAAATGTTATTTTAATTTGGAAAATTTCAATATTTCCTGTTTGGATGAGACTGAACAGTAGGGTTATGAATACAATATTTTTGAAAGAGTAATCTACTAGTGGGTGAAGAATGAATGCTTGAGCTTCAGTTGCCCAAGGTTTGTCCCACTGATGAGTGGAGTTCCTCCATAGGCAAGTGAGTTATGCCAGAAGTGATTCTTTTTTGAGTGAATGACCCTTTTTTTTGAGCTGGTATCACTGTAAAGTTGATACATATAAGTCTGAGGATGTTGGGGTCTTGCCCCTCCACAAAAACTCTTTAAAATTGTTTTCTATCAGTTTTTTTTTGCAGGAATGTAGTTTGGGAATTCCAATCCTCAGTACATTTGCTGTCATTCTTCATAGTGGAAGCTTTTTGTAATGCCTCATTCTCTAATTAGTATCTATACTATGATAGTGTACAATTTTTCTCTCAAAAAAGGGAAATTGCTAAAGGGTGATTTGTCTAGCTATCTAGATTTGTTTTTTGAAGATCACATGTTTGCAAATGACTGTAAAATTCTGAAGCATGTATTCAGTGCAAGGAACTATTCAGAATCATTATCAGATGGCATCATTCATTTTTTTTCATTCAAAAGGGAGAGCAGGTTTGCTCCCATTCTTTGGAAGCCCTGGATGGGAAATTTAAAACCCCTGGAAAATGGTTTCCCTGTTGCATGTATTACATCACTCTTGTGACACCATAGGGGTCAAGGACATCATACAGAAATATTGGGACTCAGTCATCACATCCAGTCCAGCTCTTCAGAAACTGGGTTCACATCCTATATTTATTTACAAATATTTTTCTAGCATAGGACATTCTATGGAGTACCAACCTTATTATATGGGTAACCATGGCAACAGATCCAAATGTGACAGTTGCCATCAAGGCTGGTATATTTGAGATGGCCCGTATGTGACTATTCATCAATACCCAGAGCTATTCCCTGCATGGGTAAATATGATTACAACATTACAGGAATGGAATATAAATTATCTAAATGGATTTATGAACATGTTTCTAATACCAAAATGGTGATGAGAGAAATGCCTTATGTAAACATCCTCTGGTTTGCTCTGCTTTTAAAATGTTTTCATTTTTATTTTGGTGAGACTTTCGAATGATTCTGGTGGGGGGGGGGGTGATTAGGAAACTTTGCTTTTGTCCAAGAAATTGGCTTGACAAATTAAGTTGCATGCAGATGTCCCTCCTGGGATAAAAGATTACATCTCAGTTGTTCCTGTTCTTAAACTTAAAGCTAATAAGCTATGCAATTGTGGGCATATTGTCTGTAATGGATTGTTTTATTCTGATGAAGTTCCATTCTCTTAGGAGTGAAAACACTCAATAAAGGTATGTTTGGATTTCCTGCAGGTTTTAGTGGTATTTCAGTTAATTTTCAAAAGTGACTAATTTGTAAAAGCATTTTTTCATAAATGTCATTGCATAGTATGCATGCTTCCTGTAACTTGTATAGAAATTGTAGCATGGTAAAGCAATGTTGCTCTAGTAGCATGAAATTATGTCAGATAAGTACTTTTACCTTGCATTTCTTTCTGAAATATATGAACAGTCACTGTTCCAGCTGTGCATTTAATAAAAAACAGTGATAACAAAATATCTCAAAATTCTGCTTCTCTTTGTTGTCAGAAATATAAGACAATACAGCTAATCAGTTATGGTCTATTCAAAATTAAAGGCAAAAGTCAGTCAGAAACTGAACATATTTTTAGAAAGGAGACAACCTTGCAGAATGATTCATGAAGGCTATTCTATGCTTGTCAAAACATTAAAATACAGATGAAATTAAGGAAAGTGAAATGTGTTTCTTCTGTTAAACTATAACATAATTGTCACATTTCCTATCCTGAAACTGATATGCAGTTTCACTTCACTGCTGTCAACATATGCATTATTATTTCCAAGACTACATGAACTAATGCTTAGCTCCATTGAAGTGGACAGTGAAAACGTAATTGGAGCTACTATTCCTACTGTTTACTTGATTTTTACTGTTATATGTTGTAATAGCTTGTTTAAGTTTGGAAAAGCATGCAACTGAAACAGAAACCTTGATTTTTCTGGACCTAAAATTAACACTATGAGTCTTTAGCCATAGAGTGTGCACTGAATGGAAGAAAGTACATTAAAGTACCAAGAGAACAGTGAGTTAATCATTTTAAAATATTTTGCTTTGATCCTCCAAGCCCTGCATAACCTGAGACCAAGATGTCTCAGCCATAACATGACATACGTGTTTGTCCTGTTCACTGTATAACACAGTAGATAGTGCACTCCTTCCCTGCTGAAGACTAGGAAAAGTCAGTAAAACTGGTGTGAGGGATGGCAGGATTGTAGGATTCTGTATGGCCTTTTGCAAATAAAGATGCTGGTAGGATGGGCAATTTCCTTTCTATTGCCATATTGTTCCTCCTGCTTCAGGTTGTGAATTGAGAGTCTAAAAAATTATAACTGTAATGTATGTGCGTACACTTAAAGGCAGTGGTTGGTACATTTAGTACTACTCGAGGCTAGCCACTGGTGTCTGTAAGGGCTGATACAGTGCTAGTAACACCTTCACTTTAATGACGTTTGAGCATACTTTCTACCCAAAATCCCATCCAGAACCTTGGGTGAAGGTGACATCTTGGTGCGGTGTTTCAATGTGATAATTTCAGCTTCAATTGTATATTTCTGATTTGCCTTTTTTAGATTGAGCTCTGATGAACAAAAACTTTAGAGAAAAAGTTCTCTGCTTTATGTTCTCATTTCATAATATCAACCATTGATTATTAAGACAATGCTTCTAGCAGTTTGTGAGGGAAAAGATTTATTTTTAAAGAAACAGTATCATCAAACACTTCACCTGAATGTATAAAGCATCAGAACTTTCACAATTCATAGAAAATTGCCACTGCTAGCGATTGTCATATTCCATATAGTTTATATTGATTATTTTCATATAAATCTTTGTAATTCCCTAAACAGTAGAGGCATTTATAAAAATCTGGGCATAGAAAATGTAATACTGTCAATTGTTGCAGCTTGAACGTTTTTGTTTTCTTAACATGAAAAGGGAAAAATCAAATTCTGTCAGGGCTGCTTGCAGTATTGGAGACCAAATATGTCATAAAAATTTCTGAAATAAAACAGTAGTAGTGCAATGGTTTATATGATCTGTAACATAGCTGGCAGAAAAAGAAAGCAGGGCCTCACCTTTCCTGACTTCTACATTTAAAGATCTTGTTCAGTTATTTTAAGTATGTGAGACACACTGTGAATATGTAAGTATGTCTATATGTATGATATGTAAAGACATATATATCTATACCAATATTTTATCAATCTATGTATGTAGACATAGTTATAGAACAGCAGTTTAATTAAAGATCAGTTCATCTGTCACTCTCCAAATACTGCTAAATGTGTTAGAATGAGTACTGTAGAAAAATGTTTATGCAAAACGCAGTTAAACTTTCTTGCAGTCTATAACCAACACAGACCCCTAAATGAGGTAGTTTGCTGAAGAAAGAAAGAATGGAATATAATTTAAAACTTACACTCTGGAACTTAAAAAAGAATAAGGGAATAATACTAAGCTCAGCACTGAAGTCCGTGGTTTTCAGGAGGTCACATGTCATAGCTGTCCAGCTACTGCTTGACAGGTGTTTGAGTGTGTGGTGTGGTGTGTGTGTGTGTGTGTGTGTGTGTGTGTGTGTGTGTGTGTGTGTGTGTGTGTATACATATGCAACAAAATGCATGTGTGTGTATGTGTTTGGTGTAATGGTGGACTTAAGGTTAACATGCCAACTTCTTACTCAAGAAACTGGAGACTGTTTGTAAACAGTCTGCACTTACTCAAAAGTGCCCTTGAGATTTCTTACAGGAAGTCAAATTGCTCAAATCTACCTAATTTGGCACACTATATTGAATGAATGCTTGAGTGCTCATAATTGCAACAGAACGGAGTTCACTTAGTAAGCAACTGGGCAGGGTCATTTTTTACAATAACTCCAGGCAGTATAAATTTACATGTTCAGTACTTTCTTAATGTGATGAGGCTAAGAAAGGTTTGTACTAATTACTTCTTTTCACATTTGTTTCTTGGCATAATTCAAATGCATATTATGTCTTATTTTTTTAATAATAAGATATGGTTTAAAAACTTTCCAGTATTGTGAATCAGTTCAATAGATATAATGAGTTTAATTGTAAGAGCTGAATCTTCAGTTTCATAAAAAAGAACTCACAGCGGGACTATATATTTTTCTTGAAGTTGGAAATGGCAAGGGGTAGGAGTCATTCAGATGCACTTTTAGGGCAGCAGACAGCTTGCACTGCATGGAGGCAATACACTGTTGTGTAAAATAACCATGAATAACTAAGCAAAGATGTATTGTGTAAGCAGGTAGACTGTAGCATTTCTGCGAGATATAACATGTGGGGTGGAAATGAGTAAACTACATGGTCAGTAGCATATGTTAAAGGGCAGGGTGGTGCTGTTGTGTTCTCTTCCATGAGCCTCATAAGGATGCATATGAGCTGTACAGCAGATAAGACAAATAGGCACTTGCTGTGGCAAGCTGCCTATGTGTGTCAGAGGAAGAATATATAGTAGATGGAAAGCTCACTCAACTGTTGTATAGCTGTGTGATAACTCAACTGATGCCCAGCTAGCTGGATACCTTATTATTCCATGAAGGGAGAGGAAAAGGGAATTACAGGAAAGCAGAAAAAGGGAAGTAGCAAGCAGAAGAACATAGTAAGCATACATAAAGGGAACGTAGGGCAGGGGGAAGCGGGGCACCGTTTTAGAGTGAGGAACCTCCATTTTATATATAGAAGAGAGACAGGAAGAAGGGGAGGAAACAGGGGAAGGTGGGTAGGCAGAGGGGTCACACAAACACAGACTTGTAACTGTAAAGAAACTGAAAAGACAGACATGAGTAGATATGCACACATTGGGGATGGGGGGAGACAGATGTGTTGATAGGGAGAGGTATGTGCAGTTTGCCAGCTGTTCAGTGGCCCAGAGGAATCTATTGGGATTGAGTAAATGAAAATTCTGGTTATAGGTGGCCAGTGGCATGGGACACAGTCCCCTTCCATGGTCCAATGGCATGGTCTGGCTGGTATAGTGAATCTAAAATCTGCTGCAGGAAGGTTTGATGTTTAGCAATCCAGAATGAATTCCCACTCACTTACCATCTATATCATCTGCTTCAGCTCTGGCTGAACTGGGGGGGGGGACTTTGGCAGGCTGTTTGCTGATTAGGGTCCAGAACCCCCCCCAAGTGAAACATTTCCTCCCTACTCACTCACTTACTGAGCACAACCACAGTCTCAGATAGAGCATGGGCAGGTGGCAGCTGACATTCTTGTTGCTGTGATGTGCCATCATGACATGCTGACATGAAACACAAATGGAATGGTGCCATAAGTGATGATGAATCACAGCTGGTACCTAATATTAAACAAGTGGCCAAATTAGAGCTCATCAACCTCACTGTGTTATATATCTCTATTGCTCACTGTGGCAACTGGCAACATTCTCCTCCTACTCAGCCAATGCAGAAAGACACAAAAGAAAAACAAGTCCTGACATACAGGTGTAAGGGAGTTACAGACAAATGTGCAATACTACAGCTACAGATGTACATGCAAGCAAGAAGAAGCTGAGATGAAGCCCTCAGCCTGATACATCTGCTACACTGGCATATGTATGCACAGGAAAGCACAAGTATTGCAGACTGCTCACAGCTTGACGGATAAGGCACACTACCACAGGTATGTGCACTGAAGCAGAATCATATAGATGACCACATCTCATTGCAAGTAAACAGAAACATGCAAAGGTGGGTGCTAGCACAAAAAGGAACAGCCAGTTCCCTGCATCACAAGACACCACATTGTCACAACAATATAGCTGCCAACAACTGTGCACACATCAGGCAGAAAGTCTCCTGGAGCAGCTATTTTGGTACACTGTGTAATATGCCAATGGAAATAAAGTTTATTAGGAATAATGCTCTGACAGAAAGCAAAAAAGTTTTAAATTACTACAGGAGATACAGCTGTAAAGGGAGATACATTACAATTTGGGTGTATTCTGCTTCACCTCTGTTTTCCATGTCATCAGAGTGGCATTGTCGCAGTTTATCACAGTGTATCTGCTCTGCTTACCGGTATGGGAGGATACCAGTCATTCTGGTCAGCAGGTCTGCAAGCTCTTACCAAGCATGCAGCTTATGAAATGAACCTGTATAAGATTCTATCTGCTGTACCCTGAACAAGCTGGGTAAGAATCATAACAGGATCTTACTTTCTTTTGCACACAAGGCAGGCGGTCTCTATTTGACTTAGCATCAGCAATCATTATCCTTAATATACAATGAACCAGTATGGTAGCTTGTGATTCATGTTTTACACTGGACTATGACTAATGAGCAGTGCACCTTTGCACCACTATATACAGGGTTACATGTAGATGCATAGCCGTTTTTTATGAGCAGCAGCGCATGATGCTGATGTGCAATAAAACTCATCTCTGTATTACTTCACTGCTGCACCTCTGTGAAACATAGTCATTCATAGCCATTGATGGACCCTAGCCTAAGCTGACCCTGCAGTAAAACTCATCTATGTATTACTTCACTGCTGCACCTCTGTGAAACATAGTCATTCATAGCCATTGATGGACCCTAGCTTAAGCTGACCCTGCAGTAAAACTCATCTATGTATTACTTCACTGCTGCACCTCTGTGAAACATAGTCATTCATAGCCATTGATGGACCCTAGCCTAAGCTGACCCTGCAGTAAAACTCATATATGTATTACTTCACTGCTATACCTCTGTGAAACATAGTCATTCACAGCCATTGATGGACCCTAGCCTAAGCTGACCCTGCAGTAAAACTCATCTATGTATTACTTCACTGCTGCACCTCTGTGAAACATAGTCATTCATAGCCATTGATGGACTCTAGCCTAAGCTGACCCTGTAACTGCCCATTGTTTGATCAGTGTTTTAACCCGGTAGCACATTTAAATAAATAAATAAATAGAACAGTTTAACATCTCTTTGTCAGTGCCAGGACTGGAAAAAATGACAGTGTAGAATCCTTAATACATGGAAACATTTCTACAATGAGGCTAGGCCAGGCCTAGGTGGAGGATGGCTCCCAATTGTAGAAGTCCATAAAAAAAAAACACAAAAAGTAATAGGCCAAAAAAGAGCCATAGAGATGATAGAGAGGACTGTTTAGGATAAGAAAGAAATTATGCATTGTTACTATTATTCAAGTAGCCCAGAATTTCCAGACAGAAGATATATAAAAAGATTAAGAGATAGCTTAGAGGAAAGAAAATACTTTCTCAAGAAAAACTGCCAGAAGCTTCAAATAAAAATTTGTGTTCATTAATACAACAAATATATGAAAAACATTATATAGAACAAGAAACCTTGGTCCGTTTGGAAAAAGAAGTGACTAAGAAAGTATGAAAATATAAAGAACAAAATCTAGAGATTTTTGAAAGGTATAGAAAAGAAATATGGTCATGGGAATGAAAGAGAGATCTGATATGGTGCAGTATTTATGCAAAGGAGAAAGCTAAAATTAATCAGTAAAAAAAATCTGCCCCAAAGATATTCAAAGAGAAATACAGGCAAAGGAATCCAGATACAGAAAATTTCACAATACAAAAAATGAGATCACAAAGAGAGAATGTAGAACAAAAGATTAGTACAGTAGAAGTAAAAAACAGAAGTTGAAGTTATGGAATACCTGTGAAGTGAATGATTTAGTGTAGAAAGTAATACAGGTTATATCACAGCATGATGGAAAAACAAGTCCCCCAAGTAAGGAGAGACTGGAGGAGCAGGCGACATCTGAAGAAAAAATATGGACATGGGAAAGAAAAAGATTTAATATGGTGCAATATTTATGCAAAGGAGAAAGCAAAACTAATCAATATAAAAAGGAGCAACACCAAAGATATTTGAAGAGAAATACAGGCAAAGCATCCAGATATGGAAAATGTTATAATACAAAAATAAGAAAACAGAGGAAAATTAGAAAAGAGGATTAGTAATAGAGAAGTTTAAGAAATAGAAACTGAGGTTATGGATTACCTTTGAAGTAAAGGATTTAGTGTAGAAAATCTAATTCTGATAACATCACAGCAGGACAGAGCAATGGATCCCCAGATTAAGGAGAAACCAGTGGAGTGGGAAATTTCTGATCAGTTGCTATATGAAGATATTTTGGAGCCTTCCATAGGAAACCAGTACAAAAGTTCAGTTAGAGTTGCACAGCAAAGGAAGGAACGGGAAACTATGGCAACTCTAACACAGTCAATGTTGTGGAGTGATAGGTCAGTGAGTTCCCATATGAAAGAGCAAAGGATGATAGATGAAAATGAAGAGAATGTGGCACAGGAAGATGCTCTGGTACTTTCAGCAGTATGCCTGCAGGAAATGGAGAAGAAAGAATGTGCCCTCAGTTTAGAAGAAAATTATCTAAGAGAAGAGCTGCTTGATTCAATAGAGATGGGCAGACATATTAAGATCAATGAAAGAAATAGACTGCAGAAGGTCAGTAAAACCCCAAAAGTTAGAAGTTTGATTAAACAAAATAAGCAATTTATTGATGACCCAAAAACATTTTATAAAGAATTGAGAAACAAACCAAAAGGAACTGAAAAACCAGCAAAGCAAGAAGAAACAGATATATTTTGGAGAAATATTTATGAAGACCCTGTAGAACATAACAATGATGTTAAATGGATAAAAGAAGTAAAAGAAACAATACGAAGTTCAAGTGTACAAGATATGAAATGGGATGAAGTAGCAGTCAGAGAGACTGAAACAAAGTTAAGAAAAGTTCCTAACTGGAAAACCCCAGGCCCAGATGCAGTACCTAATTTTTGGCTAAAAGTATTAACATCTTTACATGACGATTTAGTCATGAGTAAGAACTATTTATATGCACATCCTGAACAGACACCGACCTGGTTAACAACAGGAAAAACAATACTCCTACTTAAGAGTGAACCTGCAAGCTATCCTAAAAACTATAGACCAATAACATGCCTTCCAATGACATGCAAACTATACACTGGAACTGATGCTGACAGAGTTTATAGTGATTTAGAAGAAAACTCAATCATAGCAATAGAACAAAAGGGTAACAAGCAAAAGTCATATGGAACAAAGGATCATTTATTGTTAAATAAAGTCATAATGGAAAGCTGAAAAAAGGGGAAGAATCTAAGTATGGCATGGATAAACTATAAAAAAGCATTTGACAGTATCCCACATTCATGGATAAAAGAGTGCTTACAAATGTATAAGATGCACCCTTCACTGATCAATTACATTACAGTGACAATGAAACAGAGGCAAACCATTTTACAGTTAAACCATGATAAAGGGTAATTATTATTCCAGTAATAAAAATTCAAAGGGGGATATGCCAGGGTGACTCTGTCACTGCTCTTTTGTCTTGCCCTTAACCCATTAAGCTGTCTAATTAACAGATTAGGTTATGGCTACATTTTGGCTCCCAGAAAACAGCAAAGTGTAAAGACTTCTCATCTTCTTTTTGTGGATGACTTAAAACTGTATAGTTCACCAGGTGGAACTGCAAGCACAACTGCAAGTGGTCAAAACTATTTTAGATGATATAATAATGTCATTTGTTCTTTGTAAATGTACAAAAGCAACCTTTAAAGCAGGAAAGCTGCAGCACCAAGAAAACATCAGTTTGGGACAGGAATGTGATATAAAAGAACTTGAGCAAGAGGGAGTGTATAAATATTTGCGAATTGATGAAGGATCATCAATAAAACATGAACAAATGCAAATAAAACTTAGTAAGGAATGTTTTAGAATACAAAAATTAATACTGTAATTGTAAAAGTAAGTAATTGCTATGTAAATTGTTAATCGCTATGTAATCCAATGTAACTACTGTCTGTTTATTTTAACTGTGGAGCTTTTCTCCCCGGGCCTCCGCTGAAAATGGACCTACATCCAGTCGGACACTCCCGGTCAACAAATATAAATAAATAAATAAATAAATACTGAAAACAGCACTGACATCTAGGAACAAAGTCCAAGCTATAAACCAATGTGCTCTTCCTGTTCTAACTTACAGTTTTGGAGTGATTAACTGGCCCTAAAAAGGTGTTGAATCAGTTGGACATGAAAACAAGAAGGATGCTTCATGCTTATCAAATGATTTATAAAAATCAGTTTGTACCAAGATTATATATTCCCCATTCTGAAAGAGGTACGGGGTTCCTCAAAATTGATTATATGTATAGATCTGCAGTCGTAGGACTGCATACATATCTGCTGACCTCAGAAGACCCAAATGTAGTGAAGATTTTAAAACATGAGGAGAATAAGTCTAAGATGATTTCCCTGCTCAGTTTAGCAATAGCATATTAGTGTCAAGCAGAAATGCAAATCAAACTAGAAGTAGATAAAAATCAGGCAGCAACTGAATGTGCAAGAAAAGAAAAGAAAGAATATAAGGAGAAGGATCAGATGAGAGGGCAAGAAATGTGGAAAATGCATAAATATAGTTGCAAGTATAGAAAACTCTTGGAACAACCTCATGTTTATCAGGACTGAACACAGAAATGGTTATGGAAAGGTGAATTTAAACCAAAAGACAAAAGGTTAATATCGGTGGTCCAAGGTAGTGGACTACATACACGTTGGTTTACAAAGTCCATTGAACATGTGGGAGAAACAGACAAATGTAGGTTTTTTAAAACAGATTTGGAAACAGTCACACATCTTTCTGCTGGCTGTGATATACTAATGGCAGAAGGATCGTATACTGAAAGGCATAATAATGTGGCAAGACTGTTGCATTGGGGATTGTGCAAACATTATAATATTGAAGTAGCTGAAAAACACTGGAAACATGATAATGAAGTTGTATCACATGGGATAACCCACTACCAACAGTTCAAAACATAATGTGAGAAAACCAGATATAGTAGTCCATGAAAAAAGACAAAATCACTAAATCATTAAAATTGCTACACCCAGTGACTACAGTGTCTTACATATAGAAAGATGCAAAGTCATAAAACACCAGGATTTGCAGGCAGAAATGGGACAATGTGGAAGAAGGATACCCAGACAATTCCAATAGTAGTAGGAGCAACAAGTGTTATAAAAAAGAATTTACAGTTATACATAATTATATTACAGATACATGTAAATCCATATGAATTGCAGAAGGAATCACAACTGGGTGCATTGTGAGTGCTGCAAAGATCACTTCTGGCTAACATCAAAGACTGAAACCATACTAATTTCATGAACTTTAATCATACTTACACTAAAGAATGGGGTCCATTCCCATCACGTTATTGGAAACCCAAGAGACTTGGAGAAATTAAAAAAGGGAAAGCAGTGATCTGCAGTTCAGTGGTAAGATGTACTTCAGCAGTGTGATACAGATTTGAAGGACTGCATAGTAATAACTTTTGTTAACAGTACTGTAAGTATATTGCCTGTATTATCTGCACTGTGCTTGCCTGCAGTTATAATTGTGTAGCTGGTGTAATTTTCTTCATGCCACTGGACCTGTGGGATGGTAACCCACTACTTCAAGCTTGCTTGCTGCGCTCCCTCTGTACTTAAATCTATGATATATATTAAAAGTGACATATAAATGTCATTAGCTACTGTTCCAACCCTGTGTTAACACTGCAGTATTTAGGGCCCTGATACTGATCTGTAATGTACTGTCTTGCAACACCTACATGCAGTTGTAGACTGTGTAAAATGCATACATATATACATATAACTTTACCTGTGGATGACAGCTCACACAACAAAACTGCCTCCCTTTCCATGAACTCTACCTTCCACATAGACATATTCATGTCTGTCTCTAACCAAGTTCATCTTGGTTATTACTCAGGCATACCACTATATGAACCATATATGTAGTCTACAATGCCTTTATAGTGCTGACCAACTCTGTCCCGTTGTGTTTTTGCAAAACCGATCTACAGTGTTTCTTAGACAGGGCACTTTACCCAGATATTACTCTCCTACAACTATCTTCACCTCCCTTTCTATGTATAGGGATGTCCTCCAAAGGGGGAAGAAGGCAGAGGTTAGATAAATTCAGCTCTGAGGAAAACACTGTCATATTACATGCAATCAGGGCTCATGGGTGGTATTTCTTTGGGGAGTGGTAGTGCCTGCCAGACTCTTTAAAACCATGTGTGGCACAGTCTTCCATGATACTAATGCCATAGGTTTCAGGAATCACACAATACTGCAATGCTGAAAGTGAATCAGCAACATTATACAATGGGGCCTCACAGAAGACATATAGCATAGCTGAGGACAGGTCTGTAACTGGAGGAAGTTCACCTTCCATTCCAGCCTCATGGATGATGAGTCATTCCTAGAATACCACCATGTAGATGATTGAGGCATGGGTGTCACATAACATGGGAGAAGTTAAACTTTGCTTGTCTGATAGGAGGACCACCCAAATTAGTAGCTGTACCATGTATGGTGTACATCAAGTCTGCACAAACTGATGCTAAGGAGCTCCCTGTGAAAATTGCACGTTTCCTTTAGGTACTTCATACATTCAGAATCAATGGACCACCAACATAGATATGTGCACGTTGTTTGCTTGCTTGTCCTCCTGTCACTTGCATTCACTCCAAAGGGCATCACATCATTACTCTGTTATCTTTGTGTTATATCTTAATAAGACAGACTACCTCAACAGTGAAAGGTGTAAAGGTGAAGTAGGACAGCAGTCTGAGGTCAGCATGTGCATAGGGTCTGATAGTGAAGTCACCACTCAGGTCAAGTCACAGTCACAAGAAACACTGACTCTGTCCTTTTGTCTTCTGAGTGATACTGCATTAATTTCCAAGGGTGATATTTTGGTCTCAATCACAAGTGTTCTGCAGAATGCACAACTTGGGGGAGGGGGTCGCTATCCCTGTCAAATGGGATTTCCCATGTGACATCTCAACACTGGCACTGCACCCCCCTTAGTTGGACAGCAGACCAGTGAATTGCCTCTTATATGTGTTTGCATCCAGCATACTGCAGCTTGGCAAGTGGTATTATCCAATGTAATGACAATGTCCAATGTAACAGGCCACCCTAGGCATGTGAGCAGCTCTTTCTATCATTCAACAGATGTGCAGGGTTTTAACCTAGGCACAGTCTGGAGCGTCACATGCTGACCCAGAGATTATTAGCAGGGTGCATGCATTAATTTGTTCTATTTCACACTGCACTACCACAGTGTAGTTATTAGGGCCCATATTGATGAGCTATGCAGTGTTATTTTTCTGTACTAAGCTTAGTAACTTCTGGGGGAGTATGGCTGCTGACTGGTGTCTCTCAGCATTACGAACATCACTGTTGTTGGATGCTGCATTGGACTCTGCAACATGTCTTGCTGCTGTGGGTGTGCTGTCTCATGGGACTGCTAGATAGGGTGACTGCTTCTTCATAAACCTATAGTGTATCATGCAGCATGTCCTGAATATATTGCAGGCTGTGCATAGCCCATACTGAAGTGCTTCCCAGATGTGTCTAGGCAGCAAAACCAGGCTGTAAGGCCCAGATGTGTCTAGGCAGCAAAACCAGGATGTAAGGAAGACTTGCTGTATTATATTCCTGGTTTCTGCACAGGTGCTATTGGATTGACATCCAGTTATACTTTGTGGATACTGTATAAGAATCATCATTTAAGGTTTCAGAGTGCATCCTGCATCACCTGCAACACAATAGGGATATATGGGGAGGGTAAGAGATAGGCAGATATCCTGAATATGTGGATAGACATGTAGATGAGCCAGTATGTCTGCATGTGCTTATTATTAACCCTGTGAAATGTCCCTGTGTATGAACTGGTGATATAGATGACTTGTATCTTACTTCAAAAAACTGCTATTACCAAAAGGGCTATTAGGAAAAACTTTTATTCAAGACTTGGATACTCAGTCCCCTTGTATTTTCCAGTTTTGGGTCTCCTCATGTAATCCTTCCTGAATTAAAAAAAAAATAGATTAAACATTTCCCTAATCTCTGTTTGGTTGACTTCATGTGCTTGTTTTTTTTGCACCCTCCAAATTCTGCCTAACCATAAAATGTTCCTTCCATTACAATTTTCCTAGTTTTTCAATAAAACTGCTACCTTGAGTCTGCCCCTCCATGGTTTACACTGCAGAGCTATCTCTGGAAAGTCATGCCAGTGACTTTTCAGGAATCTCTCACCTACATTTTAAGTTTCTGCAGTAATATTATGTCTCCTTGACATTTCAACATTTTGCTAAAACCCTCTTTCCTTTTATCTTGAGTGAGCACATACTAATCAACTGTCCCAATTTTCGTAGAATGTCCAGATTTTTGCCTCATAGTTTTGGTCTGTTCCTCATAAAATGTGTGTTTTTCTGGGAAGATTGGTCACTAAATAATGCCATACATTTCAGTTTCAGATTTCATATCCTTCAGAAAATGCATGCTAACACAACACAAATTGTGTTATTCTATCAACTTTCTAAATTTATAAGACTAATATTTAAAACCTGTCCCTATTTTTGGGTCTTTTCCCTCATTATTTTAGGCTTTGTTCAGATTTCTTGCACTTAGAGGTTGAGAGGTATGGGTTAGCACATGCACACTCCCCATATTCCTCACTATCAGTCTAACAGATTGTTTTGCCCCTCAGTGAATCCTAGCTCCCCCTCCCAGTCTGCATACTAACAGCATTATAAATCACTGCATGCTTCAGCTTCTGAATGCCCTCGCCATTTGGAATAACCCAATCTTAGGACCCTTCTTACACCAGGCAAGATGTTCCTGATATCAATTGTCCTACAACTGCCTCTAATCCCCGGTGCTTTCTTTATTGCATTAAACTGTATTGTATCCTGTCTTTTATGATGTTTGTATGTTGGTGATCATGTATGTCTTTATATTCCCCCCTGAAATCTAGCCTCTGGATTTTTTCAAGTGTCTTGTTATATCTAGCTTGTTCTTCACTCTACATATTATAACCTAGTGTTATGATTTCTATGCTTTTATCTTTTACATAATATATTGGCAGTTAACAGCAAAATAAGTGGAAGTGCTTTCTGTTAATAAACCATTAGTTTAGGACATAAATTTGCAAAGTGTGACATCTACTCCTCTAAAACATAACAGTAATAGCAATAACTTCCTTGAAGTGTTCAGAAGTGTCCATTATGTTGGACATCATTCTTTGTTATACAAACTGATGCATTTTAATATGACACAAAATGTTTGTTACTCCCATTTTGAATAATTATGGGTGTCTGAGATGTAATACAGTAGAGTCATTTATCTGAACTAATTGGGACCTAGGGTAGTTCGGATAATCAAACATATAATTGAACCAGATAAAAAACTTCTAAAATCTTGTTTTTTTTTCCTGCCTGCAGGAATACACTTTCAACCATTCGGTGACTCCAGTGGACAATAAAGAATATTTTTCGCACACAAGCTGGCCACAAGCTCAAACAACATGCTCAAGCGAATACTTATAATGTTTACATATTCAGACTTTATGATTTTTCCTACCCAAAAACATTGAAAGACTGGTTCTGATAACTGACATTTTGGATAATTGATGTTCTGATAATCGATTGTCTACTGTACATGAAATATCAGGTACTTTGGGCTTGGATGAAGATTGGAACAGACAAATTTCTCACGGGACGATCTTGGTATAAACAGAGTGGGGGGGCTGGATGTAGAAAGATAGGTAGGTTAGGTAGTGCGGGTAGGGAGAGGGTAGGAAAGAGTTAATTAAGTTGGGAGTTGGGAGAGGAAGTGAGGTAAGGCATAGGGGTGGGTCTTAAGGGGTTTTGTAGTGGAAACTGGTATGAGTAAGCACATTTTGGTGTGGTCTTGTTGAAGTAGGATCACCTCCTAACAACCTGAGGTGTTAGTAAGGTAGGCCTTGGGTAGTGCTAGTCAGTGAGGTGAGTACAGTATGGGATTTTTATATATATCTATATATATATATATATATATATATATATATATATATATCTATATATATATATATATATATATATATATATTTTTTGTAGATTATGTTGGGTGATGTAAAGGCATACGGCAGTATTGTGTAGTTATGTAGGTAGACATATTTACAATGAGTAGTACATCAGTGTTTTAGATTATAGTGGGGAGCGGTGAGGGTTCTTTATTGTGTTTCATGGTTCTTTCTTTCCTGTACTTATGTCCATGGTGGTTTAGTGGTTATTTCTCTCTTTGCTTGATCCGGATTTGCTACTTCATCTTATTTGGGTTCCCTGGTGGTTTATCGGCTTATTAGTTGCGTTTTCTTGTCATTTTTGTTGTTTCAGTTGTTTCATGGTGATCTAGGGTTTTTTTCTGCTTGATCATGGCAGTTTTAATGGCTGCTTGTGTTCCTGGTGGCGTAGTGGTTATTCGCGGGCTTGTATTGTCGGTTGCAGCTGGGTGCGCATGCTCAGTAGTGCTAGTTTGGTCTCCTGTTAAAAAAAATAAAAAAAAAAAATATGAAGGCATGGAGTGAGAATGGCTTTCGAGTGCACCAGGTCAGTCTGGATGATGGGGGTTGGGGTTGGAAATGGTAGGTTTCTGTTCCCTGGTGCCTGTGGTGTCTGTGTGGTGTTTGTCTGGATGTTTTTTGTTGGTGGTTAGTGTTGGCTTTATAGGGTTTGTGTGAATGGTTTCATTTCCCTGGTGGCTAGTGGTGGTGTTGTGGAGTTTGTGTGAATGGTTTTGTTCCCTGGTAGCTGATGGCGGCTTTGAGGGGTTGTGTGAATGGTTTCAGTTCCCTGGTGTCTAGTGGCAGGATTGAGAGGTTTGTGTGGATGATTTCAGTGGAGTTTGTGTGAATGCTTTTATTTCCCTGGTGGCTAGTGGCAGCTTTGAGAGGTTGTTTGACTGGTTAAGGTTCCCTGGTGCCTAGTGGTGGCTTTGAGAGGATTGTGTGGATGGTTTCGGTTCCCTGGTGGCTAGTGGCAGCTTTGAGAGGTTTGTGTGGATGGTTTTGGTGGAGTTTGTGTGAATGATTTTGTTTTCCTGGTGGCTAGTGGCAGCTTTGAGAGGTTGTGTGACTGGTTTTGGATCCCTGGTGTCTAGTGGCAGCTTTGAGAGGTTTCTGTGGATGGTTTCATTTGTTTGTTGTCCGTGGTGGCTAGTTGCAGTTTGAGAGGTTTGTGTGAATGATTTAATTCCCTGGTGGCTAGTGGTATGTTCCCGGGTCTTGGGGGAGTATTCTTGTGTCTTTTGGTTGTTGTATCCCTAGTGATTAGTGGTTTCTGGGCCATAGGTAAGCCGTTCCAACCTTTCTGCAGTTGAACAGGTAGTGCGTGCATGTGCGGTAGTGTCGGCAATCTCGGATTGCCTTCTTTATTAAAAAAAAAAGGAAAAGCAGCAAACAACCTATACAGTGAAATAGCTAGTCTGTATGGGCAGGCAGGGAGATCAGGCTAGGTTTTTTAGGTAAGTAGGGTTTGGGTGTGTATCATAGATAGTATTTAGTTTAAAAATATATAATAATACATGAATAGGGATTGCAGTTTGACATGCAGAGGTGCATAGTTCAAGTCCCAAGACATTTTTTTTTTTTTAAGGCCCTGGGCTGATTTAGAGCAGGTAGTTGGGGGAACTAGTTAGTTGAGGGTAGAGGTTTAGGAGAGGTGACAGGCATAAGGATTTTAGGAATTATGTGTTCTATTTGTCTGCAGGTACTGGTAGGTGCTAACAAGCATTTCTTTAAGGGTTGTTTTAATAACAATTTCTCTTTTGTTTTTTTTTTGGTTATCATGGCTGAAGGGTTGAGACAGAGGTTGGCCAGTATTGTGGTTCAGGCTGAAGACCTCTTCAAGGACAGTTCCATCAACTAGTGCTCAGGATCCGAAAACTCAGCGGTAGAGGTAGACAGTGGCTGCAACCTGGGGGTCGAGGGAAAAGAAAGTTAGACAGTCAGCATCAGAGGATGTGGCAACAGAGATTGGGATGCTGTTGGTGGCCCCTTCATCTTCTGCAGGTAATTCTTTATCAGGTCTGATGGGGAGTGAAAAGATAGCGGCAGCTATGGGAGGGGCATCAGGGTGCAGTGAGAGGGTCCAAGGTGAGCTAGCGGATAGGGGTTTAGAGGCATTCGTTGATTGTGAGGGGGGTTTTGATAATACTCTATCATTGCTTGATCCAGATTTGGGGTCTGACTTGGATGTTGTGGGGTCTGATTTTGGGTCACGGCAGGGGGATTGGTTGGTGATGCAGGCCTTATGTCAGGAAGGAGCTCCTATTGTTCTGACTCTCCACATATCTTTGATGGCGAAAGAGAAGATTTGGAAAGGGAAATTCATTGATATTTTCAAATTGCTTGATGCTGATGGGGTTCAATGGTTGACAGAGGCAGAGTCAGCTAATGGGAAGGAACTTTTGGCAGCATTGGTGGCCATAGATCGCAGACGGGTAGGTAGGATTCAGCCCAGGTCATGGGATAACTGGGTCCTTGGTTGTATATTTTACATGGTGGTTTGGTTGGAGAAGGATACTTTACTGACTCTTCCACTTTTGGCCTGTTTTTTGACTACCAGGATGTAGAAAGATAGGTAGGTTAGGTAGTGCGGGTAGGGAGAGGGTAGGAAGAGTTAATAAAGTTAGGAGTTGGGAGACAGGGAGTAGTAGATTGGCTCAGCCATCGAAGGGGGTGCTGGGATATGTTGGGCATTTAATGCAGGGAAGTGTTCTTGAGTAGGTTGTAAATTTTCCCACATTTGCTCTAGGTGTATGGGAGCTCATGCTGTTATATTATGTGTGAGGGATCACATCCTAACAACCTGCAGGTGTTAGAGGTTGGCCTTGGGTAGTGCCTAGCTTGGGTGAGGTGAGTACAGTATGGGTTTTATATATATATATATTTTTGTGGAGTTATGTTGGGTGATGTAAAGGCATTCTCCAGTATTAAGGTCCAGATGTTGGAGTTGTTCCTGGCCCATTATTTACAATGAGTAGTACATCAGTGTTTTAGATTGACAATGAGTGTCAGGGAGCGGTGAGGGTTCATTTATTGTGTTTCATGGTTCTTTCTTTCCTGTACTTGTGTCCATGAGGTTTGGTTCCTAAGAAAAATCAAGGTGAATTTTGTTTGATTCATCATTTGTCATACCCTGGGGATAAGTCTGTGAATGACTTCATACCCAGTGCAGAGGTTAAGGTCACATATTCATTATTAGGTGATGCGGTCAGAATTATTAGGAGTTTTGAGGATCCTTGGTTAGTTAAAGTAGATATTGAGTCAGCTTTTCATTTGTTGCCGGTGCGGGAGGAGGATTGGCCTTTGTTGGGCATGGTGGTTGGGGAAAAATTTTATTTTGACATTGCCATTCCTATGGGTCTTAAATAATAACATTTTTTTGTATGATAATATGGTATATGCACAAACATGGGGGGTGGCTATGGGCACCCCCTGTGCTAATGCATATGCCAACCTTGTTGTCTACAAATGGGAAAAAGAACACATTTTTAACGATTCCAGGTTTGACAACGTGGTCTTATACAGACGATTTGTAGATGACATTCTATTACTGTGGACTGGGGATGTTGTCACCCTGAATGATTTTATTAATTTTATGAATACTACCACACCTTTCTTTAAATTTACTTATGAATATTCTAAATTAAGTATTAACTTTTTAGACATTACTATTAAGAAAGGAATCAACAATGAATTAGTCACTACACTTTACAGAAAATCCTGTTGGAGGAATGGAGTTCTCCACTATGACAGTTTACATCCACGTCATATTTTTCAAAATATTGTAAAGAATCAGATGAATAGGATACTGAGGATTTGTAGTGATGAATCAGATGCACTACAGTTAATCAACTCTCAGAAGAAATATTTTATGGATAGGGGATATCCCATAAAGTTGATAAATGATGTGACAGAATCCTTACTTGGGAATTCAATACACCAGATAGTGTCATATAAATTACAGAGTAAAAAGAAAATGACTCAAAATATACAATATGATATTAAATACACCAGTGATGTGCAACACTTAACTAGTATAGTGAAAGGGAATTGGAAAATTTTGTTATCAGATTTAACACTTTCAGGACTACTGGGGAAGAAACCGGCCTTTAGATACAATAATTGTATGAATTTAAAAAGGTTGTTATGCAAGGAAAAATTAGATATTGTACCCATTGACATCAGGGCTCAAATAAAAACTGGTACCTTTCCCTGCGGAAAGTGCTCACTTTGTGGATATATTAATAGGAAGGGAGACTTTAATGTCCCAGATGTTGGTTTTAGTTTAAAACCTACATTTTATGCAACTTGTAACACCAGAAATGTTGTTTATTTAGCTACTTGCAATCATTGCAATAGTTATTATGTGGGTATGACCTCACGAAGGTTCAGAGACCGGATATATAACCATATCTATGACATAAGAAGAAATAGTTCCACCAATGCATTGGCGATGCACTGCAGTACTCACCCTCAACACAGTTTTGTGTTTCAGATCCTGCAAATAATAGATCCTAATAGAAGAGAAGGTGACCACATGAATACCTTGGAAACATTTGAACTGAGATGGATTTTAAAATTGAAAGCTCATTTACCACCCGGCTTAAATACAATGGTTAATATCCGGCCTGCTCTGTTAGGCCCTATATGACCCACCATATTACACTACACTTTTCTTGTATACAAGTTACCTGTTCTGCCATACTCAGTCTATTAGTAGGATTTTTATATTATGGCGAATTTTCTTGTCTTCTAACTTTCGTTTGTTGGTTTTATTACATACCTTATAAATATCCATATTTGTCGTTTTATAACTTTGACACGTCATGTCCACATCAATATTTACTACATAACATACCCAATAGCACTTTCATACATTTAGCTATTTAAGGAATTAATTATAACTTTTTTCGTTGTCTTGAGGTTGTTGTCTTTGTCAGACATAGATGCTAGTAGAATAGTGATATATACATGTATTTTTTAATGTTATTGTATTTTGCACAGCTATTTCAGTCTTTTAGTTATTTAGCCTCGGCTTTTATTGGTTGAAATATAGTTGATTTCTTTTGATTTTTCTGATACAATTTTTAGTGAATTATGTTCTTATTAATATTTAATATATGATACATAAAAATAGTATAGTATCAAATGGATTTCTACGACTCTGTGACTGCTATTAGAAGAATTTGGATAGGATGCTTTTATGTCTTGAGATTGAAAAACCATTATATTAATAGTAATGGAATAAGGATCTCCTGAAAACATAATATTTTGTCTGTGCTGTCTGCAAATATAGTACATGTTATTAGTTTTTATACATACATGCAGTTACACATAACTCTATAATATTGATAAGATTAATTCTTGCTATTTTTAGCTTTGTCATAGTCATTATTTTAGAGCTTATTATATATAGAATTTGTGTTATTTGATGCATTTTCATCATATATATAATAAATTTTAATAACATCTTTAAAGTAGATGTTTGATATAGAATATCAATCACATCCTAATGAATTTTTGGGCTGACTTAGAAAGTTAATGACCTTGTTCAGCTATAGGGCTTGATAGAGTTAATGAATAATAGTTTTTGTGCCTTTATGCACTCATTAATTACTACAGTTTTTAGTTTAATTTTTGTCAGCTCTTTAGCTTTTTATCTTAGGTTTTTATTTTAGTTGCAGTACAACTAATTATTATTTGATATACATTTTTGGTGATAAACATATTATGTTTTAAAATGTCGCAATGACGCATGGTATTTCAAGCTCCATGACTGATATAACAAACGAAAAGTATGTATTCTGCTTTGTTTTGTTGAACTCCAAATGTGGCGTGTAATAATAAGTATCCTGAATTGTTTACTTCCCAAATATGGGCATGACTTCCTTAAGAACCATTTGTAGTAGTTTATTTGTACTAATTACAGGCATAATACATGTTTTGACTACTATATGTTTATAAGACTTTAAATTATGAAGGGTCACTTGTACTGAAAGTATTTTAAAACAGTATATTCAACCCCTTTTATTGAATGCGAATATATCAGCGCTATTTTGATGAATCATCTTAACAATATACTAATTTATTTCTTAATTGATTGAATGATTGATAATATGTTTTCACTATAAAGGCAGCCAAAATCTTTGTGAAATATGTAACCTGATGAAGCGCATCTTATTGCGTGAAAGCGCTCGTTTTTGTTTTTATTAATAAAAGACTTTAAACTTTTTTCCTCGTGGTGGTTTCAAGCAATATTTAAGCCTCATTCCTATGGGATGTGCAGTGGCGTGTTCCACTTTTAAAAGTTTAGCTCAGCACTCAATTGGATTTGGCAGCAGAGGGTGGAGGATCAGCAAGCAGTTCACTATTTAGATGAATTTTTGTTGGTGGGTGATGGTCGAGATAAGGCGCAGGCAGCTTTGCATGAGTTTGTGGGGATGTGTAAGTCCCCCGGAGTTCCTTTGGCAAAACACAAGTTAGAGGGCCCTGCGAAGGTGCTGGAGTTTTTGGGCTTGACAGTAGATGCAGGACAAGGTCTTTTTTGTTTACCGCAGGACAAGTTGGTTTGGCTGCAGGAGGAAAATCTGTTGGGTAAAGTCCAAGGTTCGGGTGAGAGAGGTTATGGAACTGTTGAGTTTGATGAATTTCTCTTGTAGGGGGTGGTCTTCCAATGCCTTTTTGTCTTACATTAAGTAGCTTTGTGGTATGATTTTACAGTTTTTGTTTTAGGTAGCAGAAGGATCATCATCTTGGGGCATTCTTTCATCTTTTGGGCAACTAGATGTGCAGCAATTAGACGCAACAGAATGAATTTGGGGCTGGACCATTTTGGATGGAAAGTCATCTGGCATGGTGTTAGAGGCTTGATGTGGAGCAGGCTATTGCAGGTATTTATTGGGTTATAGAGTCAATGGGGGTTGCTGCAGTTGTTGATTTATTTAGGGGGGAATGATTTAGGTAAGGTTCCGAAAAGACAGCTGGTACATCACATTTGTGAGGATGTGTTAGCATTGAGGAGGATGTATCTGTCTTTGGTTTTGATCTGATCTGAAATTATTCCCCAGTTGGTGTGGAGAGAGGCAAGGAATTTTGTGGCGGAGGAGACGGCTTGGAGGTATGTTAATTTTACGTTGGCGAAATGTTTGAAGGACATTGGGTTGCATAAGATACGGCATGTGGAGTTTGAAAGCAGGGACCCTGTATGGTATAGGTCAGATGGAGTTAATCTCAATGAATTTGGGCTTGATTTATTTACTCTTAACCTGGGCATGAAGGTGGAGGATCTATTGAAAAGTGGTATGGTCTGAGGGGAACAGCCCTTTGGGCTGGTGGGCGGAGAAGAGAGTCAGGCTTGACCCTCTTCTGTCTGCCTCAGTAGGATATTTGGAGTTGATGGTGGATAGCTTGGAATGGAATTATGGAACTGATGATATTAAGGTGAGTGGGGACGCTGCCTTCATGATTACTTTTATAAATGAGCAACTGTGGGAGCGCTGCTTATCCAAGGGTGAGTGGGTGCACTGCCCTTATGTTTACTATCCTATTTGTTGCAATGCTGAATTTGTGTGGCTCAATAAAATTTGATGTTTGTTATTCATTTTCATTACAATAAAAGTTGTCAAATGTCTTTGGTTGTCTGTGTTAATTTATTAGACAGTGACAAAATGAGTTTCATAATGAGTGACACTTTTGAGCATTTGTAAGCGGGTTTGCGCGAGGCTAAGCAATGCTGACCTCCAGTTACATATGCTTACAGAGAGTTAGCTTCAAAATTGCTTAACCTGTGTGCGCATTGCTTATCCCCATGCAAATGGGCTTAAACCCACTTACTAGTGCTTATATAGGCTTATTACTGCTTATTGGTGCTTATACCTGCTTACTAGTGCTTTATTCATTATGACACTGACATCTCACATGTGCATTTACTGCAGTACTCCAGTTCATACATATATGTTATTTAGTGGGTTATGCAACAAAAATATTGGTCATAATGTGCTTTGCCATGGAATGTGCTGCAGTGGGACTTGAACCGGGAATGCCTGCTTGTAATGCGAATGCTCTGCCTACTACACTATTGCCATGCTGCTTCCTTTGCATATATCTTCCTTGTTATCCTCTTCAGCCATTTAAGCTGCATTGACCTTAGAAAAGCATTGGGCACACCCGCGCACCTACTGTTAGCTTTAATTGTAGTTTTAAAAAATAAAAGGGTTTGTTCATTTTATTTCTATATACTTGCTATTGTACACGGGGGGACTGTTGGTGGGGATATGCGGACACCTATGAGCAGTCTCGCTCATTTCTTAGCCCTTGCAGCTGTTCTTCATTGCAAGGTCGTGTATATTCTGAGAGCTCTGCTCTCAGACACGCCCCTTGCAGTCTTACACACTCCGCGTAACATTAGGAGCTCAGGCAGCGCGCCTAATTACTATGCATGGCGTGCTGCCGTCCTGCTCCTAAACAGCTGCTTCCATGCAGGACTAAGCTAGTCCTGCATGGAAGATTAGTAAATCCGTGGGATTCTCTGTGTTATGGTCAGTATTGGTTTTGTATTGTGGTTTAGCATTTTATGTTGTGTCACATGGTTATGTGTATATTTTATATTACGGACGTTCATGTCATAATTTGTGCTACTTTTTGTGCAGTTGGTAAGCTTGAGGCATTCTGTTAGCAGTATTTCTGGGATAGTTTGTCTTGCTTGTAGAAAATGCTTTATTTATGCTGTTGGTTCTTTGAAAATGTATACTGTTAAATATAGCAGTTTATTTTAATAGTTCAGTACTTTATTTTGCAGTTTAGTGTAAGGCATTTTTAATCCTCTCTTACTGGTTAGGTTCTTAAAAACTGATATGGTGCATGTGCAATGCTATTTCACTGTATTATTTATTTATGTATAAATATTGAAGTAATGTGTTTAATGGCTTATATGTTTATGCAGGAGGGTGGAAATGCAAGGACATGCCCCCATAAAACTGAATTTCTGTTTTTGTGTTTTATCCTTTGAGAAATATCTGCAATGCAAACAAATTGATTCAATGCTCTTCCTTCTGAGTACTGTCTTATTAGCCGTATGTTATGATTCTTCAGCTTATAAATGTCAGGAGTGGACTATATGGACATTTTGCATTATAGGATAACTCTAATACTGACTGCATAGTCTCATAGTCTCTTACCACAACTATACTTATAGCCCAGAGATTTCTACTCAGATACTTATTATGGTAGAATGAATTATAAGATCTGTATGGAAAGGTATGTAACTCCGATATGAGTTGAGTCTATGTTTGATTAGCAATGATGTTTTCCATTATATAAGAGTGGTTAATATGCACTGAAACTGCATAAAAGAGGATATTTTTTGATGGATGATTCAAGCAACATCTGGTAAAAAGGAAACTTGGAGGGTGCCTATCTACACATAAACTGTTATGAAATTAAGCTTATAGAATATCCTTTGCTTAATATAGCAAAATGCTTTTCTGCTTCCTTTTTGCAATTTGAGGTATTTAGCATCTTCTCTTTTAACTGTCTGTACTGCAGCGATGTTACTGACTCATGACACAAGTGTCATACTAGCATATTATTTACTTATATGAGTTTATTAGCTGGGTACTGCAGCTGTCCTGATCCAGTGACCCTTTTTCAATGGAGATCCATGGATTAAAGCATTTCACTCCAGTAGAGCAATGGAGCTTTTCAATCTTAACACCCAATGGTTGCATTCTGCACTTTTTCATGGAATCAAGTTATGGACTCAAAATTCCCAACAAATGTTCATACCTCTGGAGTCATAAGATTTATTAAAGAAATATAAATTTCAAACTTTCCAGCACAAACAAGTCATTACAGTAGTAGTGCTGATTAGATTCATGTCTTAAAATGGATTTTTTAAGATATAATACACAGTAAGCACTGATTGTGTAATATTTTGTGAACAACTTACAATATCTCGGTAACCACTCAAGCTATACAGATACTGTCAGTGGTGTTTTGTTCATCCATTTGTGAGCTTTTATATAAGGTTAAGTAGTTATGTCTGTATTAGTTGTTTGTTGAGATAGAAAAATATGGAAATTACAGCTGTATAAATAATAGTTGATCAATGAGTGATATCTATTAATCAGCACTAGACTGAGGTCAAATATCAGTGCCGTTGTGCTGCTCATCATGTAAGCTTTAAGATGAAATATTTCCATAGCTTATATGTAGCATGGTTTTAAATTATTAATGCAAATGTGAAAAGGCTGCATTAGATATCTAGCAGCATCAGCGGATGTAATTGCAGAAACAGCTGGAGGTGTCACTTGGTAGTAATGAGTTAATAAGAATAATACAGTTACAGATAGGCTGATGCAGATAGTGGAATGCAGAGATAATGTAAGCAAAACAGTTATAAAAAGTATGAGTTTCATCAGAAAGCCACTGCTGTTACATCAGTTTCATCAGTTTCAACAAACACAGGCAGTTTTCAATCATGACATGTATAAACAAGACAACTCTATGATGCTTGATTAATTAGAGTTTCTTGTAATGACCATAGTTGTATTGTTTTTTTTCCTCAGAAGGCTGAGTCAGCAAGGTGCAAAAAGAAACTGATATATCCAGAATATGTAAGACGAGTGTACATGTGATGTGGAACTCACTAACTCAGAGTTTCTCTAGGTGCTGTTTTAAGATTGCCTGAGTGCTACCTCAGACAGCCAGTAAATTCATCTTAATCCATGGAGGCCTTCAGTTGGAATGTACTCTATTGCAGCATATACAACTTTAACTCCATGGCAGGAACAGCTGGCAAAATATTGAAATGGTATTCATTATTCTGCAAGATATTCTTCAGTGCTTTTCAATGGTAATATTTATTAATAAAGTAAATTAACTTAGAAATGTTGGTGGCATTAGTACTTCTTAAAACCCTCCCATTCTGTGAATGCCTCAGATATCACTGTGGGATCCAAAGGTTGCTGGTGACTTCAAAGCAATGGTGGTTGTGGGAAGCAAATGAACGGTTGGGGTTAATTGGAATGGTATGGCTGTATTATGACAGGTCAATATGTCAGTCACTTTCATCAACAGATTCCCTCAGTACTCACTCATTATAGCCACTTTATGAATTGTATAAACTCAGATATCTAAATGTAATCAACAAAGACAAACTTAGATGAAACAGAACTCTTGGCAAAAGACACAATGGCCCCCTGTTGTATACTGGTCTCCTATGACCTCGGCAGAGTGAGTCCTGTTTTCCGTCAATACCACTGAACTAGATTACCTCTTTCTTCTTTTTTTACACTTTGTTATACATTTTAGCTTCTTCTTCCATCCTTTTGACACACCTTAATTGGACAAGACTGCACTGCAGTAACTGTGGAGAACGGAAATGAATTAAACTGGGGGCTTGGGGACCACCAGGTCTGCAGAAGAACTGAGATGACAAATGCTTGCAAGGGTATATAAATCCTATATGAGGAAAGTGTTTGCCAGACTGCCTTTCCAAAAAAGATGGTTACCTTCTGTGTATACCTCAGATGTTTGCTTGGGTTAAAATGTAAAGCACAAATGAGGACAGATATAAGTTATACAGCTAAGGATCTACAGGAAGAAAGCAGAGCACATGGATAAAGCCTACAGAATCTACAAAGAAGGAATCACAGCTAAAAACACAACCACAGAACTAATGCCTATGAGATGACAATGCTCCTTGCTGTGCCACTGTGTGAATGACCGGTTACTATCACTTGTTTTCTGTCCAGACTATTACAGACTGTCAACTTACTGTGAACAATGCTGATGTTTATGATAGAAAATGAAAAAAAAATATATGCCCAACTACTTTTAGTTACAATGCAATTCCTCCCAAATATACATGGTAATTTTTCATAGACAACCCAAACATATAAATTACAGTGACTTTACTGATTGTGCATACCGCAGATGTCTGACTATGTTAAAAAAAGATCCGCAGTAAAGTACTCTAGCTGGCTTCACATAAATGCACCAAAGTTCTGCAAAGCCAGAATAATGACTACCTAAACTGACCAATTGACTGTAGGATCAGTAACCTGTACTCAACAACAGCCACAGTACCTAGCAATTAAAACCAAATATGGGATTGAGATAAAATAAGAATAAGTGCAAATGGCCGCAATAATTTATTTGAAGCACACACACACACACACACACACACACACACACACACACACACACACACACACACACACACACACACACACACACACACACGGCCATCAAATCCAACAACAATCTCCCTAATTACTGCAAATTATATGAAAGAAAAATTTCAGATGTTTGTTGGCATCAAAAGACTGAAGACCGATTGCTGCCAGGGGAACCACACAGTGTGCAGCCCACTGCAATTTCCCTGCCTTACATGTGTATATACACAAAAACACGCAAGCACATGCAAACACATACACATACTCTAACACACACACATACACACACACACACACACACACACACACACACACACACACACACACACACACACACACACACACACATATACAAGCACTCACATATGGCCGTCAAATCCAGCAACTTTTATGATTGTGACTGTATACCTCAGATGTTTGATGACAATCAACTAAATTAATAAATGCATAAATAAATGTCTCACAGGACTGCATCTTCTTCAGTCACTGTTTTCTGAATATAGTGTGCAACCCACTGCAGTCCCCACTCATCGCTCAATCTCTTAGCTCAATAGTCAAGAAGGAAGCAAAAGTAATGATGGACAAATAATCAAAATGAAGGACACATACAATCGTTATATACTTAGGATGTTTTGAGAATAAAAAAGCTATTAATTTTGAGACTCAAATATCTGTCATTATTTACTGACTGCAATATTCACAGATTTTTTAGAAAAACACTGATGTGGGGAGACAAAGATGGCGCCATTCTGTAGACACTGTACATCTACAGCTCTCCAGATACTCGGAATTAAAATCAACCCTGAGATAATACTACAAGATTTTTTGTATTAATTGTTGGATATAACTATTCTACTACAATCAAACATTGCCTGAGAGGGAAAAGAACCGAAGGAAACTAATTCAATTCACAGGATTAAAGATGATTGTCTGCCTGACTCTGAAAAGAGTATTAAACAAAAGATCTGTCTGATTTCTGTTTCACGATGTCAAAAGAGGAAAAAAGCATGGAAACAACAACAACTAAAACCAAATTATCAGCACTGCAGTCACCGGAAAAAGATTCAACAATCAAAAGACAGAAAACTGTAAAACAACAGGAACTTTTGAAAGCTGGAATGACAAATAAACCGGATCAACTGGCTAACATGGAAGACATCAAAACTGCTTTATTGCCCATACAAGAAGCTTTAAAAGAGCTTTCAAACCAGGTACTTTCTTTTAGTGCCACATGCAGTCAAATTCTTGAAAGGATAGATAAATCAGAAGCTAGGATATCCGAAAATGAAGACAGAATAACATTGCTTACAAAAAAAACAGATATTCATGACCTGGACATTCAATCTATGCAAAACAAGATTCTGGACTTGGAGGCAAGATCCAGAAGGAACAACATAATTATAAGAGGAATTCCTGAAACTATTCAATATAATGATCTAATGTCTACCATTATACAAATACTGGAAATATTGTTCAAAGACTCTGATATGGCTAAGCAAATTGTTATAGAAAGAGCCCATAGAGCTCTCAGGGAAACACAAGCCTCAAATATTCACAGACCGGTTTATGTCAAAATTCTCAATTACCAGGACGTAAATAAAATAATTCTAACTGTTAAAAAGAATGGAGGTTATGTTATGTGGCAAAATAATAGAGTTTCTATGGGTCAGGATTTACCATTGCAAATAAGACAAGCCAGACAAGCATTAGCTCCATACTGCAAGTTCCTTATTGAAAAAATATTAAATTCCAGATGAAATACCCTAATACATTAATTTTTACAGTTGATGGATCCAAATATTCCATTTCTACAAAAAAAGAAGCAAAACTTACCTTTTTGAAGATTTTCAAATCCCTCCCAACTTCGGAAGCTTAACTGGAACATTCAGACTGTTTACAGCAATGTGGATACTGGGATTCCATGCCTACTATACCTCAAGGCTCCAAAATCCTTTGTTTGTTTTTTCTTCTTCACCAGGCCCCTTGGTTAATAATTAACTAGTTTTTTTTTTGCAGGTCCAGCTTGTTTACGAAGATTCCACGAACTTGTACAGCTTCTATGAACTGTGATCCCTCGTGAGGCAACAGGAAGTCCTTTACATGCTGCTGAGGGTCCGTTTTCGTCGTGGCATATCCGGAAGTCTGTCCGCGAAATGGTTCCCCCTTCGCGAATTCAAAAACAGGATTTCATGACCAGGAAGTAGATAGAGCTTTGTGGAAGCAGGGGAACCTACTGGGAACGAAAAACGAGGCTTCGTGGACTTTTAATGTGTGTTTCAACTTTTATTTCTGTAAAAGGGAATGTGAATTCACTCAGGTAGGATTTAAACTGAATATTAAGGTAGTGGTTAAAATGTGTCATTTAACTAACATGGTAGAAGTAACATAAAGTTATCATATTGACAACAACAAGAACAAAAAGTGAGAATAGGAACTGTTTTCTTTTTACAAGTATATTGAATTGCATTGAATAAATTATCCAGACTTTGAAAGTAGAGCTGGGACTCACTTTTTGTTCTTGTTGTTGTCAATATAGTTGGCGGTTTCTCTGTTGTTTTACAATAAAGTTATCATAGTTATTTTACTTTCCTAGGTAGTTTGCCTGAATGTGGATGTGCCAATAATATTGTACTGTACTGCAATATTTATTCTCCTGCTTTTAGATTGTGTTTTAATACTATAAATATTTAGATACAAAGGGGTTTTAATACGGGGATAGTAAGTAAATTAAAAGCACATAATATATCCTGGTATTCCTAGGGAAATGGAAGGTTATTTTTCTGATGTGGTTCTGAATGTTTTGTGAACTGTGCTATTTAGATATTGTGTATATATTTAAATATAGTATCTGCTAACAATAGTTAATGTTATTTGTATTCACCAATGCTGCTGTCATCACAATGTTAAATAAATTAGATTAGATAAACAATGTCAAATTTAATGCTTTAAATATAAATTAAACATATAGTGTATTATCTTGAAGTTAATAACATTACTGTTTAATAGGAGAACTGTCATATATCTGCTTAGGTTTGATTTAAATAAGATAATTAGATATTCTAGGATAATATAACCAAATTATAGAACTAATAATATATGTGAACTGTTAGAGAGGTAGAATAGTAATTTTGCATGTAAGGAATATCATTTGTGTTAACTAAATAATGTGATCAAGAGCTGTAGATAGATACCAGTGTTTAGTAGAGAATGTTTTGGTTAGGTTTTGTAGAGTTAGATGTAGTTATTATAGGTTTCTTGCATGTTTTAGTGTGTTATTTTGTAAGATAAAGAACAAATATTTAGTAATGATGTGTACCAATAGAAGTTTATACAGTGTAAAAAACCTATGTTTGTCCTGGTCCAGGGGAATAGTGGATAGGCACTGGTTAGGGATAGGACGTCAAGATTGCTTCCAGATATTACATAATGTGCTAATACATCTGAATCTAGTATTGTTTTGCAATTTTAAAATACATTTTAAAGTTTTAAAAATCTTAATATGTGGATAATAGACTCATGGAATGTTAAAGGTTTCCAGAACTTGAAAAAAAGGAAATTATTTTTTCATTTGCTCCTCCAGTCCAAAGCATGTTTTATTTTGTTACAAGAAACCCATTTGGCTAATGATCAATGGACTGCCCTTAAAAATAAGAAATGGATTAGAGAGGTGATAGCTTCAGAAGGGACAACTAATAGTGCAGGGGTGGCGATTATTATTAAAAGTCAGTACCAAGAGAAAATCCTAGATTTTAAAATGGACAAAGAGGGAAGATGGTGTTATGTGATTCTCGTATCCAAACTTTACGATAAACCGGTGATACTTCTTAACATATACGCCCCATGTACCAATCAACAAATTTTCATAACATCACTTTATTTTATCCTGAATCAATATAATAATTACTATATAATAATAGGAGGTGACTGGAATACATACCAAGACCGTAAATTAGATAAATCAAGCTCTCATAGGTCCTTTAATAACCAAGCAGTGATAGCATTACAGGAATTTAAAGCAGATTTTAAATTATATGATCCATTTAAATATAATAAGAATCACATGAACATTAATAACTTTACATTTTATTCAAGTTGTCATAAAATGTGGTCCAGCATTGACTTTTTTCTAATTTCAGACGCACTAATGTTTTTTGATCCTTATATATACATACAAGCTCGACATTTGTCGGATCATTCTAGGATCACATTAACTTTTAATAAGGACACTAGTCATAAGATACGCTTTAGAGGTTATAATTGGACATTAAATCCATATCTATTGCATAAAGAAGAGGTAATAAAAGAAGCTCAGGAGTTCTTTAATCAATTACTAGCTAATCTTTCGGAACACCGTCATCCGTCTGACATAGAATGGGCAACTACCAAAACACAAATTAGAGGAATGTTTCTCCAAAAGGCTACTTATTATAAGAAATTACAAGTGAGAGACATACAAGAATTGGAAACTAAAATTAAATTATTGGATCAGGATCTAATTGGGAATTATAGTAAACAAACTGAAATGGAGTTATTAAAATGTCAGAAGGACCTTTTTTTACTACAAAATAGTAAATTATAATTTTATGAGCAGAAAATGCTGGTAAAATACGCCAATCACATACAGACCCCCTCAAAAGCACTAGCACGTATTATTAATCAATCGAAAATACCTTCTCAAATATCTGAAATACACTTTAATAATAAAACATATACCAGTACTGAAGATATCATGAGGGTATTTGAACTAATATTTTCACAAGTATATGGTGAACAACAGGAAGTAAATATAAATAAGAGTAATAATGATTTTCTGCAGAAAATTATCTTTCCGAAGATTGGTGATGAGCTTCATATGAACTTAAGTAAACCAATTTCTTCAGAGGAGATAACTGATGCAATTAAGAAGTTGAAGCCATATAAAGCTCCGGGACCAGATGGATTGACCACAGAATTCTATAAAACTTTTAGTGATATATTGGGAAAAATACTTCCACAGGTATTTAACTATATAACTAATAATAAAATCACTGACCTGCACTTTAATGCTTCGAAAACTATTCTTATACCGAAAGAGAATACTGATTTACATAACCCGGATAATTATAGACCTATTTCACTTTTGAATATAGATATAAAAATTATGACATCGATTTTGGCTAATAGATTGAAGAAGGTAATTAACCTGATAATATCAGATGAACAAGCCAATTTTATAAATGGAAGACAAACTACAGATAATACGTTATCACTTCATACACTGATTTCTTATGCCACTCACAGGAACTGTAATGCATATGCACTCATAATTGACACACAAAAAGCTTTTGATAGAGTGAACTTAGAATGTTTGTTTGATACTTTAGCATGTTTTAATATACCGCAAGAATTCATTTTAACTTTAAAAAAACTATATAATAATCCTTATACAAATCTAGTTATTAATAGGAATCTCTCAAAAGAATTCAAATTAAGAATGGTACCCGCCAAGGGTGTCCGTTATCTCCTATATTATTCAATTTATATTTGGAACCATTATTTCTACATATCAAACAAAATATTTATCACAATGCTCCAATAATTTATGGTATGAAGATTTCCATGGCTGCTTTTGCGGACGATTTGAATATTTATTGCACAACACCTGTTTCAGATATTAAGAAAATATTAAAAGCTGTGGAAGACTTTGCAAAAATATCTAATTACAAAATAAATTAAAAAAAAAACAAGGTATTCCCATTAAAGACGCCTACACCCTTCTCGCTTTTACCATTGGTAGGGCAGGTAAAATCCGAAGAAAAAATAAAATATTTAGGGGTTGTTTTTTCAACAGATAATAGAGACTTTTATGTAAATAATGTTAAGTTAATTTGGGAACAGATAGTATCTGATTTAAAAAGATGGGATAATCTGAAACTACCAATAATGGCAAAGACCTCAGTTATTAAAATGAACATACTCCCCAGAATACTACATACCTTTAGAGCTACTCAAGTTCAAATTTCCAGGAAATTCTTCAAACAACTACATACAGAATTAGCTAGATTTGTATGGGAACCTAGAAAAGTTAGGATATCTTATGACAAACTGATGACTCCGAAAAATAGGGGGGGGGTTGGAACTACCGAATTTTGAAACATATTATTTAATAATAAACGCTAACAGAATTTTAAGAGTAGTTAACTTTGATAAGATCAATTCGAAATGGGCTCCTAAGTGGTTGATTTTAAATCATAAACATGTTGCTGGTCTGGGTATTAATTGTAAGGCATTACCTTTTATAAACAAAGATACCCTTAAAATGTACGTATTGATGGAACATATTAAAATATATATAATATCAGTATAAAGTCTGTTTAACTCACTAAATATTTTACAATATATGATGATTTTTCAACCATTTTACAAAAATCCGAATTTGAAAATTGGTAATCAGTTGATAGACCTTAAGAAATTCCCACTTATAAGTAATTTAACCATATTTGATTTATATCCCTTTCTAGGAATCTCAATACATAACATACTAAGAGAGATGGATCTCCCTAACTCGTATTTAATTATAATAAGACAGTTAAAGGACTTATCAATAAGCTATTTTAGTAATAGGAATTTCAAAATTAAAAAAGAAGATTTAAACATTTGCCTAAACTTATGGCAAACCTTAACACAGGAATGTAAATATATAACAGCGTCATATAGTTTGATGAAAGAGGTGAAATACAATAACCAAATACTTTTATCAAAATACTGGAAGGAGAAATTGTTAACGATTGAGGATAGTAAAATAGTGAGAGAAATTAACTTAACCTTAAAATCAGTGTCCCTTAAAAAGTTATTATTTACTCAGTTGATGATATTTAATAATGCGTATTATACACGTCTCACTTTACATAAATTTAACTCAAAAAACTCACCCAAATGCCCATACTGTATAGATCAAATGGCTGACCTCTTACACATGTTCTGGAGTTGTAAATGTATTTTTAAACTCTGGAACTCTTTGAAATTCCAACTACAAAAAATGGGATATCAACAGTCTACACTTTCTTGGGAGTTTATGATTCTGCATATTCCACCAACTAATTTGAATAGATCCCAAAGGATCATACTCGTAAATATCTTTTTGTTAATGAAGCTATATATAGCTACAAATTGGCTGAACCCATCCCAGACTTCATGGGAAAATTTCAAGAGTGTAGCGATAAAACACATCTTAGCACATAAATTATTAATTAGTGATCATAAGAAAAGTGTAAATAATACAAAAATATGGGAGCAAATCCTTAACATTATTATACCGATACTAGATTTTTATTCCTTTTTTTTTTTCTCTCTGTAATATCTATTTAGAAGTGTATAGTTATGTATAATGACTCTATGTAACTGTTGGAAGCATTCATGTATATATTGTAAATAGGTTGTAGTATTGTATTAACATTTAGAATAAAAAGAAAAATAAAGAATTATTATTGAAAAAAAAAAAAAGAAAAACACTGATGTTAGGAGTAACAGAACAAAATATGAGGCAAAATAAGAAACATTCTGCAAAATCAGGGGCAAGTCAGAAAATCTATGCCATGCATGCACACGTGCACACACACACACGTGCACACACACACACACACACACACACACACACACACACACACACACACACACACACACACACACACACACACAAACAAAGAAATATTATACACATGTTACCATCAATCATTTACAGCCATTTGTATGACTGTGACTTTGACTGTACACATCAGAATCCTCTCTGATTTGCCAGAGGAAAAAAAACACAAATGTAAGAAACAGACTAAAATATGAGGCTGATTTATTTATTTATTTATTTGTTTGTTTATTTATTTATTTGGCTTTTCCTTACTGGGAAAGTATGACTTGTTCATGAGGTACCCATTTTCAGTGGAGGCCCAGGGAGAAGAGCTCCACATACATATGCTTAACAAAATGAAAAACTAGCCAGACTTAATAAAGTCATAACACTCAACCACAAATATGAAAACAACACATTAGTCATGATCAAATGAATTAATAAATACATAAATAAATGTCAAGCAGGAATGCATCTTCTCAGCTCATTGCTGTCAGAATACAGAGCACAGTCCATTGCAATCCCCATCTACAGACCTCTGAACCTCCTAGCTCAAGAAACAAGCTGGAAACTAAAAGATCATTGAAGTACAAAGCACCAAAATCAGATGTTACCTTTATATACAGCTGCTAGATCAAAAAACATGCATTGGCATGTTTGTTATAAAGGCTACTAAGTGTGAATCTCAAATGCCTCTCATTATACTGCAATCTTCACCAATTTGCCAGAAAAAAGAAAAAAACAAATGTTATGATAAACAGGCTTAAATATGAAGCAAAATCAGAGACATTCTGAGTAATCAGGGATAGTTTAGTGCATTTATGCCTGGCAGCAGACACAAACATATGTGACAAGCAGTTACAGCCACTTGAATGATTATGACTGTAGACCTTAGAAATTTGATTTCAGTCAAATGAATAAATAAATAATTACCACACAGAAATGTATCTTTTTAGCTCATTGCTGTCAAAATACAGTGTGCAACCTACAGCAACCACCCACCGCTTTCCTATCAATGTTTTCTCTCATGAGTCAAGCAGAAAGCTAAAAAGTAATCTGGGGCAAATGGCCAAACTCAGGGACAGATGTTGTCTTTATATACATAGAAAGTATATATATTACTCAGGGATTACTCACTCCCACCATCCATTCGCACCATCTCTAATCATTACATGTTCAAGAAATCCCTTCATATACATCTAAAGTCCCAATGGGAATGCTCTTGCTCCCACCCCTCATAAAAATATGGAAATCTTCATCTTCCATTCATTCTCATGTCATTGACTATGCCTATATTGCTAATGCTCCCTACAAAATAACTACTCTGTATGACAAAACAATACCTCCTCTTCAAAAGCACAAATACCTCACATTTATTTTATTTTTTACAAGATTGCATTATTAGAATGTATCTCAAATTCTAACTCAATGTCTATATTTTCTTTTTACATTTGTATAATTATGATTAGTAATCTATTAATGTACCTTGTCTAATCGTTTGTTTTTGGAGCTTTTCTATTGTATGTACCTAGTCTGTTTGTTTGTTTTTGGAGCTTTTCTCCCCAGGACTCCATTGAAAACGGGTTATTTTAGGCCCAATGGACTATCCTGGTAAACCAACTGCAAATAAATAATAATAAATAGAAAGTTGCTAGAATAACAGGCTTTGTATTAGCATTATTTTTACGGAAGGTAATTAAATCTGAAATTTAAAAATCTGTGCAATACTGTGTAATTCTGAAGAAGTTCTAATATTACAATGAACAAAAGCTCTACATTTATTGTGGTTATGGTTGGTCTCCATTTAAAAGGTTAGTTGCTTGTTCTTTATTTACTTTTTCATTCAATTCTGCCATTGTAGTTTTAATCTGTGTAATCCTCTTTGATTGGGCAGAAAAAACACTACCAGAAACAGACTAAAACATTAGGCAAAATCAGAAATCCTCTGCAAAATCAGTGGCAGATCAGAGCATCTATTCTCCCACATGCATATCTTATATGCAACACACACATATATGTACATACACACAGAATACATAAATAAATGTTCCATAGGAATGTTTTATCTCAGCACACTGCAGTCAGAATACACTGTAACCCCACCAAAATATGCATGCATGCCTATTCAATCTATTAGCTCAAGAATCAGTTACAAAGTTGAAACAATAATGGAGTACAAGGGAAGGAAATCAGAGAAAGATATTGCAGTTATAGAAATACAAATTATTAGCTTTGTGTTAGCATGCTGTTACTGATGGTTAGTACGTCTAAAACTCAAATGTCTGTCATTATGTAGTGACTACAACAGTCCTCACTGATTTGAGAGAAAAGCACAGATATTGAACATAAGGTAAAATTAGAGTAATTTTTTAACATCATGAAATATTGAGAATAACTATACCCCTACCCATGTATGTACATATATTACACATACACAACACACACACACTCTCTCACGCACACAAGTCTCCATTAATTAATGCAAATTATATGAAAGAAAAATTTCAGATGCTTGGTTGGCATCAAAAGACTGAAGACAGATTACTACCAGGGGAATCACACATTGCAATCTCCCTGCCTTACATGTGTACATACACAAAAACACACAAGCACATGCAAACATATACACACACACACTCTCATACACACACACACACGCACACATGCACACATGCACACACACACTAAAGTATATGCACACAGATGTGACCATCAGTTACTGGAGATGGCATGACTGTCTGTAAACTCAAAACTTTGATTTTGATCAAATGACTGAATAAATGCATAACAAGCAAACACACAGAAATGTATCTTCCTAGCTCAATGCTATGCTGTCAGAATAAAATAATCAAGCCTATGCAACTCCCCTCCTAATAGCTATTAACCTCTTAGCTCAAGAATGAAGGAAAATGCTACATAAAATAAAGGGCAAAGGTCCAATATTAGAAGCAAGTATTGCCTTTATATGCTGGGATAACAAAATTTGCACAAGTATGCTTTTCTGAAGGCCAATAAGTCAGATGTTCAAATGTCTGTCATATTTAGTGACTGCAATACTCTCTGATTTGGAGAAAAAAATACAAATGGTATGAGGAACAGACCAAAATATGAGTCAAAATTAGAGACACTCTACAAAATGAGTGACAGTTTAATGCATTTATGCCCCTCACACACACACACCCACACACACACATACACACACACACACATACATATATATATATATATATATATATATATATATATATAAAATGGATATATATATATATATATATATATATATATATATATATATATATATATATATATATATGGGTCTACCTGAAAATGCCGATGACGAGAACACCGACACCAGAAGATCGACAATGGAGAATACTGACAGTTGAGAATCCCGGCGCTGAGAACACCATGTAAAGGTAAGTGTGCAATAGGGATGGACGTTAGGGTCAGGGTGTGGGTAAGGTAAGTGTGCGATAGCGATGGTCTGTAGGGTTAGGGACAGGTTAAGTGAGTTAGGGTTAGGGCATGGGTTAGGTGAGTGTGCGATAGTGACGGACCTTAGGGTTAGGGTTTGGGTTAAGGTTAGTGCATAGATAGTTGTGTATGTAAGGTTCAGTGTAGGTTTGTAAGGTTTTTGGTGTGCTTGTGATGTGTGTGTGCTTTTTGGACAGGGGATTTGCTTTGTTTGTTGAGTGTCAGGATTGTGGTTTGTCGGGTATGTGATTTTTGCTGTTTCTGACCATTCAGTTTTGTGGTGTCGGTGATTTCGTTGTCGGTGTTGTAGCGCATCGGTGTTGTCAGGTAGACCCAGATATAAATATGTGTATAAATATATATATATATATATATATATATATATATATATATATATATATATATATATAGATAGATATATATATTATATATATATATATATATATATATATATATATATATATATATATGTAGATATATATATACATATACATATATATATATATATATATATATATATATATATGCCAAAAAAAGACTCAAACCAAATAACTGAAATGAGTTCACCACTGCCAAGCGAAAGACCAGACTGCAAACCTGCTGTTTTTAACGTTTTCGTTCTTTAATCACAAGAACTTCATCAGAAATACACCCACACAAAAGACCATGTGTTTTATATATCTCATAAACAAAATCACATGTCATGATTACCCAATGAGTTTTCTTCATTTTATAAAAAACTTTTATATATATATATATGTTTATAAAAATACACATGTATAAAAAATCCTTACTATACAATTCTATCTAAAAATTGCAAAAATACTTTCTAAGTATATATAAATATATTTTATGACATAAAACAAAAATTTATATGTAGCCATAAAATAGATTAAATACTACTTTAAAATTTTTGTAAGGCTAAAAAACACTTGATGTTTATGACATCATTCAAGCCAGGTGGCACAAACACACAAATGTTACAAGGAACATACAAATACATGGGGCACAGATCAGAGACAATCTTCAAAATATGAGACATTCAGGGCATCCATAACCCCCCACACACATATCACTCAGACACACACACACACACACACACACACACACACACACACACACACACACACACACACACACCCCTATGTGACCATCAGTTGCAACTGCTTCTATGACTGTGACTGTTCACCACAAAAGTTTGATTACAATGAAATGAATGAATAAGTACATAACTGTCACACAGGACTGCATCCTCCAAACTCACTGCTGTCAGAATACAGTACACAACCAACTGCACCCCCCCCCCCACACACACACACACACACACACACACACACACACACACACACACACACACACACACACACACACACACACATTCCCCTGAACTTCTTAGCTTAAGTATCAGTTAGAAAGCTAAAATATAATGGGACAATTTACCACAAATCAGGGACAGATACAGCCATTAAATAAGTAGAAAGTTAGTAGGATAACATTCTTTGAATTAGAATGATTTTTCTAAAGGCTGGTAAGTCTAAAACTCAAACATCTGTCATTATTTAATATCTACGGTCCTCATTTATTTGCCAGAAAAAAAGCATATATTTTGAGGAAGATGAAAAAGCAACTTGTAAACCAAAGGATATCACCAAACACAGCACAATGATATTTTATTGAGCGCATTTGTCTCGCTTATATCAAAAGACTTCATCAGAATGAAATAAAATGTTAAAATCACACAATATAAAACACCAAAAGTAATCACATGGTGTAACTTCACCAATAATACTATAAAATTCATTAAACAATTAAACAATTAATCAAATGCAAGCAGCAACTTTAAATATGTACTTAATTTAAAGTGTGGAATACTAAATGAAATAAGAATGTAGCCTAAGGAGGCTACTTATACTAAAGGTGTCATTTAATCCAGGAAATACATATGCATTTAACCAAATTTGCCAAAGAAGCTCTTGAAATTCAACCATGTTAGCCCAAGGCCCTCTCCTGGGATCTTTCCTAACCCCTTCAATAGCAAAAAAAAAACAAAACTGATGACTGGGGTAACGTTCAATATGTCTGTACAAGACATTGTTTATGTTCTATTACGTATGTCCCTAACATGTTCATAAATTCTTTCTCTTAACTTGTGGACAGATTTCCCAACATAGAAACTTCTGCATTGGGAATAGGTAGCCACATAAACAATCTCACAAGAGTTACAGTTGAATAAACCATTAGGTTTGATGGTCAAATAATTAATCCTCACCCTATCAGACTCTATTATATGTGTACATTGTGTGCAAAAAACACATTTTTTAGTGCCCACCCTCCCTTTTGCCAGCCGAACCTCTTCTTTTTGTTCTAACAAGTTTTTAATAGTAAAACCTCTCCTGTAGACAATCGTGGGTTTTGCACCAAATTTTTCTAACAATGCCTCATGTCCTAGTGCTAGTTGCCAATTTCTAGTAAGAATGTAAAAAACACTGTCATGGTCAGCTGTGTATCTAGTCCCAAAGGGGCATCCATATTCTTTCTTAGGTTTATTCTGATCGAAACCAATACTTTCAGCTACAGTGTTGTCTCTAGGTTTTAACAAAGGTAAAAACACCCCATTGTTTCTTTTATGTATCACTTCATTTTAACCCCTTCAATAAGTGTCCTTGAGTATCCTCCTGAACATTTTACTCAAAATATCACACTGCTTAACAAAGTCATTTTCACTGGTAGTCATACATGCAATCCTCACAAATTGTCCTTTGCCTACACCTTTTTAACATGATCTGGGTGGCAACTATTGTAGTGAAGCAAACTATTACTGTATGTGGGTTTCCAATAGACATCACTTATATACTGTTGATGCTTCAAGTCCTTATGGATCTCCACATCCAAAAAATGAATCTTCATGAAATCATAGGTGTATGTACATTTAAAAAAACTGGTTGTGTTGTTGATGTAGGTAATAAACTCATGGAGGTTAGTTTCATTTCCCTCCCACACAAAAAAACAAATTATCCAAATATCATAAATATAAACCCCAGTTGTCCTTACTCTTATCACTTTGCTTGTATCATTCCTCCTTCTGCACAATTCTTCACTGAGCCTTGTTTATTCATTTTCATGGAAGGTATAGCATACATGAATGGATTCAGATCTAATAACAGATGTTGTTGCATTGACTACTGGCAAATGGGATCATTATCCAGAACTATTACTCATATTGCATTTCAGCAGAAGAAAGATACAACATCAGCAATTAACTCCTGTTGGTCCATTTAGGAGGTAAAGAGTAAGCCTGGGAAGGTACAGTCTTGGGACATACTGTAATGATCATGCACAGATGAGAGTAATAATGAAGGTGTGAAATTGTCTTAGGGTGAATTTATCAGCATGTGGTTAATCATAAATCTTAATTTTCCGTAGACAAGTAAAGGTTTCAAGACACATGAAATGCGTTTTCTTTTAAACATATAAACTTCACAAGCAACACCTCCATGGCTCACATTCAGAATGCACTGCTACAAAAACATGATTACTGTCATAAAGCAGGTGCTCATTTAAATGTCTGCCATAAGGAATGTGCTACTCTAGAAGTCCCAAACATTAGGCATTTCTTCAGGCTTAACAATAAATACTGAATCATTGCTTAGAATATTTTTTATGTTTTAGCAGACAGTCGGTTAGTGTTTGACAACAACTGAAAAAGATGAGCGCTTGTCAGAATCCTATAGTGAAATATATCACATGAGTTTGAGTTCTTGGTGTAAAAAAGATTTAATATTCACTTCCCAAATATTTGAATTCTAAGGCTGTGTTGTTAGGTAAGGACAGCAGACCACAATGAGGTCAGAAAAAAAGCTTGCCCTTACCTTTGGCTGTTTGGGAAGAAATAATATCTGACTTTATTTACAATGTATTGTATAAAATTATATTATGATTGTGCCATTTAGAAAATATGAACATTTTATGATGTCACTGAAAATATTTACAGCATCAATGGCTCAATTGGTACCTCATTCTTCTTTTGTGCTGTAAGAATAGAAGGCTGTGAATTATTTTCCTACTCACTCCAGGTGATTGGATTGCTGACTCTACATGGGTAGAGAGGTTCTACACCCTGACTGTGCCATCCTGTGGATGAGACATTAAACTGAGGTCCAGTCTGCTTGAGTTGGTCATATCAGAAGTGAATGCAAAAGATCCCATGACACTTCTTGAAAAGAGTATAGGAAGTTCCCTGATGTCCTAGCCAACTGCCTCTCAACTGACCAGATTTTTGCCTCATATTTTGGTCTGCTCCTCAGAAAATGTGTTGATTTCTGGCAAATCATTGAGGACTCAAGTCAATAAATGATGACAGACATTTGAGATTCAGACTTCATATCATTAAGAAAATGCATGTTAATGCAAAACTTGCCAATCTAGCAAAGTTCTAAGTTTATAAGAGCAATGTTTAAAATATGTCCCTATTTTGAGCCTTTATCCCCCATTATATCTGGCTTTGTCAAGACTTCTTGTGCTAAGAAGTTGAGAGGTATGATTGCTACCTTAGGTCTCCATTGAAATGAGATAACTAGTCAGTGGAACTAACCTGTTCAAAAAGGATAAGTAGATACATTAAATAACAAATTAATTAATTAATTAAAACAACTCCCACCTGCAGAAAGTAGCTAAGCATGCTATCTCTGTCATATTCTGAAAGTTATGCAAAACCATGCCAAAGTACAGTGGTCTTCAACATCACTGGTTTTGCACAAAGGGGCAGGGTAACCTCACCCCCATTCTTAAATATACTAACTGATGATTGTACTACCATGAGAAAAAGAAAAAGCACCCTAGAGCACAGTGCTCATACTAGATTCACATCAGCTACAACTTTGAGGATGCATTATATTAATTGCAAACCTTGACAGGGAAACACAAACTCCGGGAAATGGGGTTATGGATTTAGTGTTAAAAAATAAGAAGCTGAACACGTGTAAGAAAACTATAGTAGGATAGCATGTGATTATAAGAGACTGTGTGAAGAACATGTGATAGTTTTGATAAAGTATATATTTAATAAAGAATAGTTATTTATGAAAGGTACCTTAAACAATGAAGCTAATCAGGGAAAGTAAGGGGGTAACAGTTCTCTGTGAACAAGCAAGAACGAGATAATGACTTGTGCCATAAATTATCAGAAAAGGGCATCTACAGTCTGTCATAACATACTACATCCATCCACAAAACCAGCCAGCAGAGATTAGTTGCGGATAACCACCTCCACTGAAATGCATCCTGTCAGATAACAGTATGCTGAAGAGTGACTGAAATCTGAAAATATTCCTTACAGTGAAAGTTAAGTCTAGTATAGCTATATGAAATGGAAAAGTACTATAAATATTATTACATAAGACTACGTGAAATCCTAGGATGATAAGTCATAGTTATATGGCAATAACTGAGCAGGCTTCAAATTGCAGGGTCTCTTTCCATTTGGCTTAGCTTCTGCCTCTGCCAAGACATGGCAGTGCAATCTGGTCTTCCAGCACCAAAGGCAAGTTAGTTACCCATTGAGCCACTAATGGGAAAGCAGCATGGTCTGTTTCTGGTTATCATCACTTTTCAAGAAACTTCTCTGTCTGTTCTTTCAACAACCACACACACATCTTTATTTGTGTTACATATCACATCAGGTGAGCAAAAGCCAACAAAATGGCAGTGTTTTTTTCATGAGCTGAAAAACTGGGTTCCTATTATATGAGCAAATGCTAGAAATAGTGAACGGTCATTTGTCGAACCCAAACGCACAAAACCACAGAATTTCGAAGGAACAGATCAGCGAATGTTTTCCCAGGGAAAAAAAAAATTACTGGACTGTTCTCTGGACTTTGCTGTTTTCTTCACTGTGGTATGATCTTGGAGTTGGTATATTTAGGGTGGGGGTGTGGCATTCACAGCCCCCCACATTGGGGGGTTTGGGGGTGAAGCCCCTCCCCCCCAACGACTTTATGTTGCTTGTACAATCTTCTTTTTTTTTTTTTTGGATCAGTGAATTTTTCCCTGGGAAAAAAATTTGCTGATCCGTTCCTTCGAACTTTTGTGGTTTCGTGTATTTGGGTTTGATAATAGATCATTCACTATTTTTAGCGTTCGATCATATAATATGAACCTGTAAAAATTCCCAGTGTATAATTTTTTCATCCATCTTGATTGCTGTTAAGGGAGAACATCATTGAAATATATGTTTCTTATCTACTCTTTTTTTGTTTTATTTATTTATTTATTTTTGATGGCATACTCTATAAACTCTTTGAAGTACTATAACCTAATACAGTCTCAGTTACAATCTTAAGTTCACATGAGTAAATTCCATTGGCATGCCCTTCCATTATGCACAACACAAGATTCAAAAGTGAATGTTAGCATCATGGGGAAACACTAGAAGTGCTTGAGTCTCAAGAACTAGACAAACACTATAGGTCAGAGACTTGAACATTTTGCAGCTCGTGTAGGATGCTGCTTGCTCTTGAACTCAAGCAAGAGTTTGGACTAGCAGCTGTTGGAACAGAGCAGGAGGGGTTAGGGAGTAGTGAGGGACTTTTAAGGTTAGGAAGTGGGAAAGGAGTTTGAGGTTTAGGGATTGGGAAGGAGTTTTAGGTTTAGGGAGCCATCAAGGACTTTAGGGTTAGAGAGGAGGAGTAGAGTTTGAGGGTTATGGGGCAAGAACTTGGAATGAGAAGTGGGTGGGAGTTTTAAATTTAAAGTTTACGTTCTGGTAAGACTATTCAGTTTTATAGGGTCTGGTCTTGGAAGGGCCACATATAAACAGGAGATCTGGCTAGTAGGAGTTTAAACACTTGCTTCTTTGAGCAAGTGGCAGTGAGTGAGTGTGCCACATGTTACTAGCACAGAAGCACCTGTACTACACCCAGCATCAGGTACAAGTTCAATTTGACTTTAATATCCTTAAAGTAGGGAATTTAGTAGCTTTACTGTTGCATTTTGGCACTTAATCAGGCAACAACTGAGTTTTAAGCTTTGTTTAATGGGAAACAGAGTGACAGTTTATGCAGTAGCATAGTTTGTTAAGAAATTACAGACAAACATACCTCATATTTAGTCCTTAAATAAAATAATTGCACTCATATGTATGACTGCCCAAACATAAGCCTGATATTCAAAACAGTAATACAAGACTGGGACATATTTGTTAAAATCAATGTTCGATTATTGATTTGGACAATTTATTTTCCATCATAGACATCAGTTACTGTCCTTCTAGAAAGAACCTCAAGATGTATTAGTTGTCAAACAGATACACCCCACTCCCCTATGATTCTACTTCTCAGTAATAACTGTCACTGGAGAAAACACTGTAAGAATTGTTCAGTCACCTTACTTTGCTGTCCTGGATCTAAGGGAGGGGAGGAGGAAGTTTGTCCTTCTTTAAGGCCAGCAATGCAGCTGTGGCTTGTTACATATATTATATTCAGAAACCATGAAGAAAAGGAGGCATAAACAATCACCAAGATAGTCTACTTAAAACCAGTGTAATGGTTTACTGAATCACTGGCAGCACTGGGAGAAATAATCATATCCGTCAGCCTGCCTGTCTACCTCTCTGTCAACCCCAACACACATGCTTACACACACACACACACACACACACACACACACACACACACACACACACACACACACACACACACACACAGACACACACACACACACACACACACACACACACACACACACACACACACACACACACACACACACACACACACACACACACACACACACACACACACACACTTCACTTTGAGTTCCACTAGTACTTAACCTACTTCACTATTGTCTAGGAGATGCAATTTACCAGAGGGTGCTCATACTTTGTACCCTATACATCTGTTTCTAACCTAGCCAAGGTTGCTGGCATCATCATTAGAAATCCATTGATTTCTTACATCCATCGGCCTACATTACCTTTTGGAATATGTTAAGTATTTTGTCATCATCATCATCAGCCCTCATTTTCCTGTTTTTCTAAATGAAGTCACAGTGTCACATCAACTGTTGCCATTTTTTCAATTCAATGCCACTTCCCCCCTTCTTCTACTGTTGCAGGTCTTCTCTCACACAATCCATTCATCTCTTTGCTGGATGCCCACATTTCCTCTCTTGCCTTCTCCCTTCTGTCCCAAATCTTCTTCACCAGATTGTCTTCTGTTTTTCTGCACATGTGCCCAAACCACAGCAATCTGTTCTCTTTGACTGTCTTGCAAATGGAGCTGCTTTGGCTTCTGGTATGATGTCCTCATTTCTTTGTATGTCCCACAGTGTGCATCCTAACCCCTGTCTCAAGCACTTCATCTCCATCACCTCTTCTTCTCCAATTGTTCTGCCTTTACTGCCCAGGTTTCGGTAACGTACAGTAGTACTGGTCTCACCACTCTTTTGTATACCTTATGTTTCAACTTATTTGGCATTCTTCTCGTGCACACACTACCCTTGATGCTTTGTGCTAGTTGTCTAAAGCCCTTCTGATTCTAACTTTGACTTTCTCATTCAGAGATCATTTCTCTTCAAGCACTCCTCCCAGATACTTGAAATTGTTACCTGTTTCACTGTTTTCTCTTCTATCCCAATGTTCAGTTTCTTCTGATTTCTCCATTTGCTGCCATGACAACTGTTATCAGCTTAATCTCGTGTGCCTGCACTTTTGTAGTTCATTCCCCTGTTATTTGCTGAATTTCTTATTTGGTCTGCTTTTAATGTCACATCATCTGCATAAAGCAACTTTGTTGATCTCCCTCTTCTGATCTATTTTGCTAAAGTAGCTCATTAGCAGCGTGAACAGCAATGGGCTCAGAGATGAACCCTGATGCACACCCACTCCCACTGGGAACCCATCTGTGAAACCAAACACCATTCATACTTGCATTGCTGGATCTTTGTACATAACCTGCACTAAATCTACCAATGTTTCTGGGACTTTGCACCATCACAGGACTGACAGATCAGCTTTATTGGGACCTTATCATTTGTTTTCTCTAAGTCTAAGAATGGCCCGTTGGACTCTTTCCTCATCTTTAGCTTTTTTTTCAACGTTCTGTCTTACTGTAAATATCGGGTCACTTGTGATGCATCCTAATCTGAATCCAAACTACTCATCTCCAATTTTACTTTTTACTTCTCTGTGTATTTATTTATCAGTCACTATATCTCTATAATGCCAGCAGTTGTGAATGTCCCCTTTGTTCTTGTACAATGGCACCAGAATGCTTATTCTCCATTCATTTGGAATATGCTTTTCTCTTCATACTGCTATGCATGCCGTCTGAAGCCATTTCTCCCCTAACTCACCCAACATCTTCATCATATCTGCCATGAAGTTGTGTGAGCATGCTGCTTTCCCTAACTTCATTTTTCTTAGTGTTGTTCTTACTTCTTCTAGGCTGGGTCTTCTTGGGTCTTCTTTCTTGTTCATTGTAGACTGTGTCTGGGGCAGTGCAGCTACTGTGGATTTTTTTTTTCATTCAGAAGATACTGAAAGTATTCCTTTTAGATGAAAGCATTCCTTCTAGCTACCTTTGATATCCTGTGGTCTGGTGAGCAGTTTGTTGCTGACATCCCTTATGAAGGTTGTCTGTCTTTGCCTTGCAATCTTTGTCCCATCTTCTCAGCCATTTCTTGAAGCTGATAGACTGCTTCTAATGCCTTGTTCCTTCATATTACAACTGCTTGCTTAATCTCTTTGCTAGCTAACCAGTACTCCTTCTTAGCCTAGTCCATCTTTTCTATCTCTCAAATGTTCCTGAATTCCTTCATTCGTTTGGTACTTTCCTGGGTTTCTGCATTCCAGCAGCAGCTTTTCTTCAGTACCTTATTTTCCTACTTGGCTCGGTTGCATATCTGTTGTATTGTCCTCACACGTACTGTTTTGAGATGCTGCCATTCTTTTCAGTTCTGCTTCCTGAGGTGCTTGAGGTCTGAGCATTTCATTGAACTCTTGTGCTTTCACTCCAGTCACCTTTCAGGTCTTCAGCCTAGTGTCTGTTGACCTTAGTGCCTTCTCTGACCATTGCTTGCAGTAGATCATGGCCACAGCTGGTTCATTTAGATGACTATGCTATTGCTTATGGTACCCTAGTGCTCTTTCCTTACTAAGAGGAAGTTGACCAGAGTTGCATGTTGCTGGACATGATCTTAAGATTTGTCTCTCTTGCTGAAGCATGTATTGGCCACTATCAAGCCATTTGCAAAACAGAGGTCTACAATGGCCTCTCTGTCTTTATTCTTATTGGCCTACCCATGTGGATTCAGGCAGTCCTCATATCCAGTTCTATCTATCCTGATATGAACATTGAGATCACCTATTACTAACTCCAACTCATTTTGTCCTGCTTTATTCAGCAGATCATGCAACTGTTGCCTGAATGTACTCATTTTCTTGCTATCACAACCCTGCTGTGGGGCATTGGTTAAGATTTTGAATACTGCCCTATCCTTACACTAGAGTCTGATTGTCACAAGTCTGTCACTAATTCTGGTGACATCTCTCACTGTCTTTGAAGCCTCTCCTCATCACAATTCCCACAGCATTTTTAGTCTGTCCTTCCCCTGAGTAGTACAGGGAAGGACAGACTAAAAGTGACTTTGTTGCACTACCCTTGTATCTTGTCTCCTGGATACAGAGGATGTCCAGCCTCCTCCTTACCATCATGTCATTCACTTAAAGGCTGAGTCCTGTTAGTAATCCTGTAATGAGTGCAGCAATCCTTAGTTCATGTTTGGTTGGTTGATTCATTTTGCATCCAGCTTTCACTCAACAGAATTATTCCAGGTTACCCAAGTTAGGCAACTGGACTCGACACCATCCAGCCAGTAGCTTGTTGACCCCAGGTTACTGGGCTTTATGGCTGGCACACCCTGACCAGTAAGATACTTAGACCCTCTCCCACCTTAGCATGGACATAGGAGTAGGCCATATCCTCAACCTACTTATCAATGACATTAATCAATATGATGACAAAGAGTCAATTTTACACTGCCAAATGGCTAACCCAGAAACAGTGTGCAGTCTGTGATATGTGTTCTCCTTTCTAGAGGATACTGTGTACCACAGTTGATGACTAATGCCCTAATGTAGTTGGGATATACATCTCTTTCACAGATGCTGCTATCCATGACTCCATTCTTGGGTGACTCTGTGCTGAAAACACCCAGCATGTTTTTGGGGAGGTGGGAAGAAAATCAAACTGGAGGTCAGGATCATACCTTGTATGTTGTACATGGGAGGCAAAGACTTCAACCATAACATCACCTGTGTCTACACAATTATTTTATATCAACATGAACATAGTTTATTCTGTTTGAAGCTTTTGATTAAAAATGCTATGATGAATTATCATCTGACTGTTAGATGCACTAAACTGTACCATAAAAATTCTCTGTTTTGGCTTTGTAAGTACAGCAGTCAGACCCCTAATCAAATTTAAACATAACATGCATCTAAGCTCTGAATGATCAGAAATAAGGTGATATAAATTATCTTTACATGCCATGTATGAAATCTAAAAAAAAAGACTCAAATGTCTCAAGGTGCTGTTGGGATCAGTGTGTCCAAAGAACAGCCTCCTCAATAAAAAAATGTAATTTTTTTCTGTGAAAAGTCAGCACAAAAATAAGTGAAGCAAATTTTACAAACATATGTTAAAATTAACTCGTAAATGTAACTAGAGAGAGAGAGAGAGAGAGAGAGAGAGAGAGAGAGAGATGCAATCACCTGCCTGGAGGCCTGTTTCCCATATCTCCATAGGAATGTTGATAGACAAAAATGATGACTGAACAGCTTTTGCTGTGACTCCTGCAGTGAAACCCTCACAAAAAATAATTCTGAAAACACAGAACATCCCACATCTTTTAGCGACTGAAGCTGGGACAGCAGATTCTTATTTAGAATATGACTTTTAATGTTTAACTTAGTTTTGTGGTCACATCATGTCATCTATCTATCTATCTATCTATCTATCTATCTATCTATCTATCTATCTATTTAGCAAGCTATTTATTTTTACATTTCACTTGAATTAAATGTTGGTTTCTTTATCATCCTCTCTAGTTCCTTATGGGATATTTTGAGTGCAAGGTGCTGAATAATGCTAATAATTTTGAAAACAGCAGGAGATGAAATCCCTCTTGAATCCAAAAAAGTATAATTCAGACACGTGTTTAACAACCCCATGTTGAAGGAATCCAACCTACACACCCCTAACATAATTGACTCTAATGTAACTACATAATGGGGGAAAGGGAATTCACCCTTTCAACAAATCCAGGTTCTAATTTATGTTCATGCTCATCACTGAGAATATAGTTCCAAGGAAGTTTAAACTTCTGAACATACTGAGTTAGAATGGGAATTGTGAAGTAAGCTTTATAAGTGCTAGGCAATGTACTACACCTCCAATCACCCACCACTAAAAGAAATGCATTTTGTGTTTATTACTAAAGAATACAAGTACACACATTCTGCATCATCTCTAGATAGACGGAAGGCTTTACTGCTTGCCTTTTTTACATATACTACTACACACCATTGATGATCACTGTCAAACTGCACAGCCTAATATCTGAAATGACACTGTGGCAGAAACATCAGATGAAGTAAGAAATGTAGTGTTTCACTCCTGAAGGAAGCTGATATCCAGAGGAAATGACATTTTTATGAAAAAATGTGTTTTTTCTAGGGTATCTCACAAACTACAGCTGTTCCCCATTAAAGAACTGTTGCACTGTTTGTGGATTATTGCAGCCTAACTGGGCCAAGAAAGTCAACAAGTGAGAAAATATATGATTAGTAAAACAACTGTTGCTGTACTACTATGGGATGTTTGTTCCCCTGAATCTTGATGACTTTCCATACCTGAAATCGCTGGAGTAACTTAAGACATATGTTTTAATTTGATTATCACAATTTTCAGCTTGGTTGTCTTACTATCATAATCTAATCTTTTCACTATTTTGTACAATTTTTTTGGTAAAATGTACTTTTTTAATAGACTTTCACTGAAATATATTATTAGTTAAATAACTGAATGAGTAGTTTGAACTGAATGAGTAGTTTGATGTGTAGCACATTTTTAAATAGAAGTATGCTGTATATAGTGAGGATTCTTTTGTTTTCTTAACCTTTGGCCCTGTGTGTGAATAAAGATTTTAGACTGTGTTAGAAACTGGGAAAATATTTGTCTTTCAAGGTATGTGTCACTCTTGTTTATACAGTACACTTTCTTAATACACTTTGGGCAATCAAAAGACAAGTCAAAGTGTATTTTCTTTGGAGATTATGTGATGTGCTATCTATTGATACTCTGGAGTAAATCCTTTCAAATTATGTGCAGATTATGCGAATTAAACTCTCCAGACAATCTAAGACTGGGTTTACTGCATGAGCTTCTTGTGTATTCAGTGTGTTAAAGCAGAAATTTATAAATTATAATGTTTTCAAACTGCTGAGAAAGGGGATTTGTCTCTTAATGGAAAATAAGCAGTCAGACTAAAACAATATTGTTTTCTGCCACATTCAAAAGCTTTTGCCTTTCAACAATAATTTTAACAGAGTCGCCTCCAGTTTAATGATGCAGCTGTCATCACAGAAAAGTGGCATCTTGTTTGACAATAACTTGCCTTTCATTTTTTATTTCATCTGTAGGTTAATGTCAACTCTGCACTGTGATAAAAGGTATAGAGTGAGATATGTGCTTAAAAAGCTTTGGTGCACAATGCAAGAATAAATATTTTTTTTTCCAAATAACAAAATGCTCAATATCATTCATTAATAAAAGTGAAAGATTTTTAAGCTGAGTCAAAAACATTTACTGCATTTAGTGTAGCTCGGAGAGTCATTTATTGTTTGCCAAAAGACTTTAAAACAAGATACTGCTTGCATCTGTCATTGCACACATTAAAAAGAAATTATGCTAAATTAAGAGTCATTTGCCAGCAAAAGGCTGAAGAACAAAACAAACATTTGGAAATCAGTTTACTTTCAAAGTGATTTAATAAAGTCAGCCTACATACATATGTAAAAAATAAACAATTATGATATATAACTGTTTATATATATATATATATATATATATATATATATATATATATATATATAGAGTAACTGGTTAGCTGATGAATATGATCAGCTTCAACAAGAATCTATAAACCACTACAAGATCTAAAAATATATGATCTATAAAGATGCTAAACCTGTCTTCTGTTGGATGTGAAATAGATATTTTGCAGAATCTTGTATGAAACTGAAGAGAAATGCCAGCAAATAACTTAAAACAGCACTATTAGAAAATGTACAGTAGAGCATAAATGTAAGGTCACTAAAACACTAAATGAAACTGCAAATCTTTTCTCAGGTATGTCTGAAGGAATAATATTCAACAATGAATTGAGCTCATCCATAGAATTACCACAGTTTCATTCTCAAGGATATAGCCAATATATTAGCAGAACTATTATAATGTTAACTTTATCCCACCTTCCCACATTGTTGTACCCACCACCCTTGAAAATGTACTTTCCATTGAAATCTCCTTGGAACAAATCATAGAATCCCTGTCAAAAGCTCCAAGTAATGTTTTTTAATGGACCAAATAACATACCAGGCTGAATTCTCATCAGTGCCAAGTACGCACTATCTGAACCTGTACTTAAATTGTTCATCCTCAGCCCACCCACAGAGTTTGCCTGTGAGGCCATGAGAACAGCCACTGTAACTCCTCTACAAAATGGCAGCGTCTCTATATACTTAGGTAATTCCAGGCCCATCAGCCTCATCCACTTTAGATGCAAACCAAGGACTATATCAAAGCAAAACTCATTTATGCAGACATCGGCAAGTTAACTGTTCTAGATCCCACTCAATCTGGTTTTGTGAGGGGCGCATCCTATCTCCTGAATCTAGAATACTTCTTTGAAAAGGTTACTGAGGCAGCAGGCAGTGGTCATTCAGAGTATACTACCTATCTTGACCTGACTAAGGCTTTTGACAGTATCCTTCATGCTCATATTATTCAAAAGTTAAACAAAGTTAACACAAATGTTTACACCGTGTGCCAGACTGCACACTGGCTATCTGACAGATGTCAAGTAGTGAAAGCTGCTGACACCCTCTCTGAATATAAAGTTATGGCTAGTTTGATACCATAGGGATCAGTGCTGGGCCATTTCCTGGTTGGCATTTATTTTGCAGGCATCCAATCTAATATCCCTGAAGTGTGATAGACATGCTTGCTGATAACTGCAAGCTGGGCACTGAAATCCACTAATCCACTGATATTAAACTGCTCTAACAAGGGCTAAAATAGCCGTTATACTAAAAATGGTTTAAAGCTAAATGCCAAAAAAATTTGCATGGAAGCATTCAACAGAATAAAAAATGCTTCTACCTAATACATCATATGTGATACTTCTCTGAACAGTCATAAGAGACCTGGGTGCTTATGAGGACAACTTTCTGTCGTTTGATCATCTTTCCACAATAGTCATGAAATCATTCTATCAGGAACAGTTGTTTCTCAAGGAAATATCTTCAAGATGCAAAAAAAGTCATCTCACCACTGATTTTTCACTTATCAGACCCATCATCAAATACAATGCAGCCTTTGGTTTGTTGAAATCCAAATACATCACTCAATCAGCAAGGACCCAACATTTTTTAACAATAAATAAATAAAATAAAATTAAATTAAATTAAATTAAATTAAATAAACTGAAGGCTTTAAATCCTTCAACTACTCTGAAAGATTTTTACGCAACACTCCCTATACTTGGTAGTCAGCCATCTGCTCCAAAATGGCACATGTCTTGCTTTTCAACCCATGGAAGACCTAATCCTATTTGAGCTCCTGTTCCTTCATAAAAGCAGTGGCTCTTACAAGCACTCTAACCAGGGACCTAAATTTGCACCAAGAAATAAATTCATAACAGGTGAAGTAAAGTACTCCTCTGTTAAGACTAGCCTTGATGATTGGATGGCTAAACATGAATTTACACCAAGAATGGAATGTATGGCTCTGTTTGATCTGGGAGCTGAACACTATCAAGTGCTTGTAAAGGGTGGCAACAACATGCCTTAAAGGTGTATCTGGCGAGGCATCTTATGCTCCCTGTGATCGATTGCCTAGTGTTGTTCCTATCTTACTTTGTGAAGCCATACTATAGAGATTACTCATCTTCCAAGCAATGTAGAAGATGAGATATTCTGTTGTCTGTGTCTTATAGGAATATATAATGACTTTTTTCTACCTAGCTAACCCATATCTTTTCTATTTAAGCTTATTTCATTTTAGTCATATAAACAATAACATGATTTCTAGCAGTGCATAAAATAGTAAACTATGCAATTATACTCACAATATGTTATTAAAACAAAGCAAAATCTATATACATTAAAATTCTCAGCTTACTTCAATCATAAATTGAAATTTTAAGCAGATTATTTGTACAAAGATGAATTAGATGCAGCCTAATCAGAAAGCAAATTGCAATGTAATTAGTGATATGGGAGGACAATAGCCATCTCTAAAAGTCTCCTGTTATGTGAATCTGGAAGGGACATAAGAGTTTTCAGTAGAAATTACCAGTCTTATGTTTCACAAGACTTTACATAGAAAAAAAACCCCATAAACACGTGGCAGTTGAAACTGCAGAACTGCTGAAGAGCTACTTATGCAACTCATAAACTTGACTAGCAGTAGAATGACTTACAGCAAGAGCCATTGAATCAAAACATGGAGGTTATCATCTGTACTCAGTCAGATCATCTGTGTTTTCCAGGTAACAAAACAAAAAATAATAGAGATCTCAGATATACAATACCATATCCTGGTCCTGCTGTGCATTTGCTCTGAGGATGGAAAATGCACATTAAATATATATATATATATATATATATATATATATATATATATATATATATACACTGAGCTAATTGTTCTGTTGAACATATCCTGTTTAACTTGCTGCTTTATTTCAAATGTGTGGTCACATTGAATACTTCTGCACAATAAACAATCATTTTAGGAGATATTTTTTTTCCACTTACATTTATTCTCAAGGAAAGATGTAAATCTTCAAATTATACATTTACAGGTTTAGTTGGTAAAAAGCATTTAAACCTGTCTGTATTGAAACTATGTGTATTGTGATGAATCATTTCTAAATGTCTGAAAACACTAATGCAGTGGTAAACATCGCTGTATCAAGTCATTCATATTCTTCGATACCAATTTTACTGTATTCAGGGTCACTTATTCTGGCTATCCTGAGGGCATAATGCAGAGAACTGTTCCTGGATGAGATGCAAGTCCACTGTAGGCCAGCACAGACACACATGCACACAAATGTACATGCACACATACACATGTACTCAAAAATGCATGTGTACACAAAAGCACATGCATATACTGCATGAGAAACCTATAATAAATTAATTGTGTCACCAGATCATCGAACAGCAAACCGCATGTCTTTGAGATCTTAGAAGAAACCAGTGCACTCATGAGAAAATCCACGTTGATGTAGAGAGGAAATGCAGACTCTGCAGTAAATGCACTCTGTCCTAAATGTTTCTCTGTGTGCATGCATGTTTTTGCTTTGTGCAAGTTCTACAGTGCAAGTTCTACAGTTCTACCTGCTATTTTTGGCTAAAAATTAAACCATGCATTTCCTCTCTTCCCCTTCATACATTTAGTCTATCTGAGAATTTTCTACTGTCTCATTGTATTACAAGTGCCTTTGTGGTGCCCAGGATAATGTTCTTACAGATTCTTCATGTTACATGTCATACTCATGACAAGTTCCTTAACAAAATCCTCTGTACTGACGTCTGATATCCAGTACTGGAAGGTTGGGCTGTACAGATAGCTACTCAGCCTATGGTGTTTACTGGCTGGATCATCAGCCAAGGGCTTGGTTCCCTGGGGATCCTGATATAGTCTTCCATTATTTTGAATGGGTGGTCTGGGCTGGTGTTCATCTAAACATCTAATACAAGGCTTTTATCGATTTTGGGTCATGGATTGGGACTTCCATCATCCTCTAGTCAAGATGTAAAACATCTTTCCAGCTCTGGTACGATGCAGAATTATCTCATAGACATTTTAAGAACTATCTGATTCTCACTTATAAGATGCTGGTCATTACGGCTTAGGTACATGGCTATTTTTTTCCAGGCTTTCAGGTTGGTTATCATATATAATTTAGTCAACTCGTCTTCTCCATACGCCTTGACCCATGTCCAGTAAAACATTAAAGGTCAAGTTTTTGAAAATATGTGGTCTGTCTGCTATTTAATATACATCATAAAGATCAATTATGCTTTTCTTGCACTACCTGTCATTAATGTGCCTACAAGTGTCAAATGTCAGCAAGTCCAGTCATGCTATTAAGATTTATTCCACAAACAACATGTAAAGTGTCTTATTTGTGATAAGGATCACAAGCATGACATTTTTGATAACCAAAACAAGTGCCTAAGTTGTGTTGCAGTGACTTGTTATCTAGACTCATGGCTTTTATTGTCTGTTTTGAATGTTTATATGAATTTCTCTTCCAGTTCATTGGAGAATGAATGAATGATGGTGTACTAAAGTAAAATGATTTATGCCATTTTGGATTATTAATGTTTTAAACTAATTTGATATAATCTCTGGATTTTTTTCACTCATTTTGTTCTCCTTCAGGCAAGAAATTTATCACAATTACTTTCTTGAATACTGCAATGTTTTTGTCTAAAGTTACCAATTTCAAGCAAATAATTTAAGGACATTTTAAATGAACATTTGCTACCATATTAAATACATGGTTCATAAAACATGATGCAAAATGTGATAAAAAACAGTGTGCGAAAACAGTATCAAGTACTTTATTGCTCACCTTGTCATCTTAGCAGTGCTTCCAAACATTTCTATATATGAATGTATTTCACATAAAAGACCTGCAAAGTGCATGTGCATGTACTGCTATGACTCTGCTGATTACTCCTAGCTGAGCAGGATTACTATTGGCAATGCAATGCCTGCCATTTGACATCCAACACATTCGCTTGTGAATTATTTTATTTATAAATTTAAAACCACCATACAAAACATATTGCTTAAGATTTAATTTTCATCATGGCCTAGGGACCCTCATGTATTGCCTCTGGTATTCTAGAGTGAAGTTTCTCGGCAGTAACCAACATGGGGCCATAAAGTCTTGACACATTGGTAGCTGCTTTGTCAGATATAACTCATTACCACTCCTGCATGGTGATCTAGCACTTTGGAAGCTATCTTATTTTCCCACCACATCATATATCTTGGATGCTACCATTTTGACTGTCTCTGTAAATGTTACCTTTGGTGACTGGCCATTGTGTTGATGAAAAGGTGTAATATACATTAACTGGGACTGCAGTTTTAGACTGCATCATCTTTTTATATAGCAATCTGGACAGTCCTTTTGCATTACAGGGCTGTTTTGTTCCATTATATTCAATGTCATATGAATATGTCCCCAGAAACCAAGGCCAGCACTGGAATATGATTTTCTATGTTTAGAAATACAAGGTGCATTTGATACTGATCAAAATATTATTTGAGTTGCTCTAAAATGCCTGAGGTTAAGCTAACACTGGAATAAGTCTTCAAAACTACACTGTTGGTGACCTCTGTGCAAGGCTCTAAGAAACCATTTTCAGCTATTAAAAACACTTATATTGTGTTGCAAACTAATATAGTTGAGAAACCCCAAGGAAAAAATAAAGATTTTAGTGAAGTAGAAAGATGTAGCACAAATGCTGGACTTGCATGTTGGTAGAAGCACCCTTATTCATGAGTAAATAGATCGTGAGGATTGTCTTAAATTGATAAGCTATAATGAATCAACAAGTGTCACTACAGAAAGCACATAGTGCTGCTTCAGAAGAAAAGGAGTAAAAAGATAAAAAAAAAACATAATTACCAGATAAGTAGACCATATAATCCGCGGTGGTGGTGCTGCGGTAGCGTTGTCGCCACACAGCAAGACGTTGTCCCGTTCGATTCTCAGCTAGAGCATCTTTGTCAATATAGAAAGCATGTAGTGCTGCTTCAGAAGAAAAGGAGTAAAAAGATAAAAAAACCATATTTACCAGATAAGTAGACCATATAATCCACGGTGGTGGTGCTGCGGTAGCGTTGTCGCCACACAGCAAGACGTTGTCCCGTTCGATTCTCAGCTAGAGCATCTTCTGTGGAGACATGCGTGAATGGGCGTACCTTCATTGAAGGTTGTGCGTTAGTGCCGGCAACTCAGCATGTAAAAATCAACTGTCAATCATTAGCGGACTGGAGTTCCGCTGTGGCGACCCCTAACCGGGAAAAGCCAAAAGACACAACAACAACAACAACCAGATAAATAGACCATAGTCACTATTGCCAAAACAGAGCTGGAAACATTAGCTTTTTTTAAGTAACTTATTTTGGTTAGCTTTGCTCTTCATTCCACTGGTAAAACTGTCAATTATTGCATCTATTAATCCACACCAACATATAAGATTTTAGTTAATATTAATCCCCCACCAAACTGATAAAGTTAGTTAATCTATTAAATTCAGTTTTGTATTTTAAAAAAGCTTTTGTTTTTTGTTGGTTTGTTTTATGAAACACAAATCAGTCTGTGGTTGGTAAAGACTTTTTCCTAGATTTAATAAAATCCATGTAGGCATAGTGCACAGCCTACATGGAATGTTACTGTGTCCATGTACATGGTTCCCCCTCAGCAGCGTGCCATGCATATTAACATAGCATGTTGCTGAGGGAGATCCTTGGGACATGGTTATTGAATCAATGTAGGGAGTGTGGTGCTAACTGTGCCCGCAGATGTGTAACACATCCCCTGCACTGTCCAATTGTATTATAGCAATGTAATTTAATTTTTTTTTAAAATAGGTATGCACTGCACGGCATGAAGCACTGCAGTGTTAAGCAGTGCTGAGATACCTACCAGACATCTAAAAAATAGAAACCGGATATATTTAATTATTCTGTAAAGATCAAGTTTAAAAATAGCTGAGTGGGTTTGCATGGCGTACAGTGGTGTTTAGCACTGCTTAAAGGTAGCTCAGAAGTATATGTACAGGTATAGCAAAATTTCGCACATCCATGTTGCTAAATGGTTAGAGTTATGGCCTCATGTGCAGTAGGTGCAAAGGTTGAATACGTGGAAGAGCAAGTTAGCATTTTTGTTCAAAATACAAATTATGCAAATGTTTTTAAATACTGGCCTGCTGTGCTCAGGTGAGCTCTGCTAAGACCTGCTAAGCACTGCATAAACAAATAATGGTGGCTAATGTTTATGCACTGTTTGGCACTATTTGGCTGGTTTGCACACAGCTAAGCACTGCCAAGTATTAAGATCTAAGCACTGCTTATCTCAGCTGCATTGGTTTGTGCGCTGCTAAACAATGAGCCGCATTTTTAAATATTGCCCAATAGTGTGTAAAAGTGGGAAAATAGGCTATATTAAGCCCAATAGGCAGGAATACTGCATAATCTGTTGGAGTTCTATCTCTGAAGGATACAATTGCAGGTGCTGGAGAGGATTCATGCTTTTGGGTGCAGTGGTGGAGCATTCAGGAATCCAGGGTCATGGTTGGATTCTTTGTCAAAAACCATGAGGGGTGGCTGATGCAGAGAGGTTACCAGGGCTCAGAGTGCAAGGCAGAGACCTGGGACCAGCTGGCAAGGGACCTCACCAGTGCAATTGGTATCTTCCGCACAGGTGAGCAGTGCCTTCACCACCATGATGACCTAAAAAGATGGAAGGGGGCTCTCTTGGACACCTGGGTCCAAGAATTCTGGGCTGGAAATGTCCCGCATGTATGTAAGTGCCATTACCTGTGTTTTACCAATATCTAATCTTGAATGTCTGCTAAACTGGTATGCATAATGCTGTGCCTCTCTCCCAACAGCTGCAGAGGAGAGGGCTCGCAACATCAAGGCACATGCTCGGAGCTTGGCCAGGTTGTACCGTGAGTGTTGTGAGTACAGATGTATTTTGCTATCTATAGTCAAATAAGCAAGAAAGAGTAAAACATTAACTGGGATTAGGTATATACAGTAAAGATTGTATTGCAACAAATGTGGACTTACACCTGTACTGCAAGAAGTGCATACTGCCAACTGTAGTGCCATAAGCATACACCTGTACTGCAAGAAGTACATACTGCCAACTGTAGTGCCATAAGCAGGGAAGGCTAAAGCATAAATTATAATAAAGTATATGCAATAAAATTTGTAGTGCAATAACTGTGGAATTACAGCTGTGTTGCAACATCTGCATAATGACAACTGTTGTGCAATAAAAACATAGGTTCATAGTACTAATCTATGAACCTATGAACAATAAAAACATGACATTATACCAGTAACTGATTGAAGGTTCCTCAAATAAAGTCATTGTGCAATAACTGTGGAAGTAGGACTGTTTTGCAAGAAAACAATTATTAAAACTGTTCTGCATTAAAAACATAAATTAGTATCAGTACCTGCATGAAGGTATATCTAATAAAGTCTGTTGTGCAATAAGTGTAGGTTCAGAGTTGTTTTGTAAGAAATGATTTATGACAACTGGTGTGCAATGACACATGGGCCAATAGCAATAACACAAAGGTAAATCGTGTACAGCAGGATTGTCTTGTTTTCACCATTGCATGTCAGCTACAAGCATTCAGGCTGTGAGGTATGGTGCTATGGTCAGGTATAACAGTGTACTAGCTGTAGACTGAAAATAATAACCATAATCAGATATTGTTTGCTGGCTTCACAGATATTTCAACACACTAGCAATGTATTGTGTACACCTGAATTATATGTAGTAATGTATACTTTACCTAGTATCTCTGTAAGGCTTGAATGTCATGCATGTGTGTTCAGCTGTCACTGCAGTCAAGTATGAAACTGTACCACTCTTAGCAAGTCATATTTTGGTGCCGGGTGAGCTCTAGGCAAATATCAGTCAGTCAGTAATCAACAGTGACTCTGTATCTCGGTTTGCTAAATGTTGTGTATGAAGCACATTTTTGCCACACACAGACCAGGGTTTGAATCCAGTGCTATGTAGAGCTAAATATTACAGTATGAGTCCTGTAATGTTTACAGATATTCTCTCCACAGGAACTACAGGTAAATGGGTGAGGTATTCCATATTCTGAGTACATTATTGTGTGTTTACATGTCACAGACTGTTACAGTCATTGCCAGGAATGCGAAAATACAGCATAAAATACAGGAAATAAGTGTAATAATAATAAAATAAAAGAAAAGAAATAAAATGTCTAAGCTTCAGTACGCTGCATCTCTGGAGTGTGTGTTAAAGGTTGCTGCAGTCAGTTAATACATTTGATGCAGATGGCCTCTGCAGTCACTGCTTTTGGGTTCTATCCCTATGCCTGCTAAGCAAGGCATGATAGTTGTTTACTGTCTGTACTGTACACATACATGTCTCTCAAGTATCATGGACTGTAATTACCCTTGTGTAATCCCTCTGTCACAGATGTACCATCGACATAATTATGTAACTATCAAAGTAACACTACATCAGTCCACAGTCCACAGTACACCTTGGTAGTTATATAGGTCCACCTGATGTGCAAGTGTTCTGTACAATTGTGTACCTGCAGTTGTTATTGCTTGGCCAGTACTGTCCCATGTGGATAGCTTGAGAGGTATGTACATGCTACAGCAGCTATAAGGCACTTTTACACACATAAATAAAGGACAGACCTGTAGAGTAGATAGCAGTACTGTTGTCAACTACTGTATTTCTCTCTCTCCCCACCCCTTATCTTCAAATATTTATTATTGTTATGGATTGGTATGTTTTACTATTAACATATGCTGTTCCATAAACTTTATTTTGGGGCATGTGTTTTATTATTGTTATGTATTACAATGGTTGCATATTAACATATCTTGTTGAATTATCTATTCTGTTGGCCATATGCTGTAACTGTTACTGGCATGCTGTTAATATACTGGCTGTTCTGTTATTCATTGTTTTTCATATAATATGCATTGAAATGTAATGGGGTTATTTCCAATGTTCTGGCATGCTGTTATTACTATCAATGGCTTTGTTCATAACTAACCTAAATGTATTGCTTCACCTCCATAACCACAGCACGTCAGGGTAGGCTAGTTCCAGCTGATCCACCTACCCTACCTCAGCTGGCTGTGGCACCAGGTCCCAGCACGTTTGAGAACCAAGCCGGTGGTGCCCTCTCCACTGGCCCTGCACCCCTTTCGGATGGAACTGCCTCAGGGGATGGGGCCTGTCCCACCTGGGAGCGGTGGTGGTGGGGGTAGTCACCCAGGATTGCCTACCATCCATAGTGCACAGGACTGATCATAGGAGCTATGAACATCACCTGTGCTGGATTGAGGGCAGACTCCTGGACAACCTGGTGGGGCTGGCTAGCCCTGGCATCCAGCCTCCAGCACAGCCACATTCAGGGCAGTGAAGGAGCAGCGTGACAGACCATGGGTGGATAGTCATGCTGCAGGCATCTGGAGGCACATGCACTTTGGATTCCACAACACCCTTGCCATCCAAGATGTTTACTCCCATCATGTGTCACACACAATGCCTGTCTGCTGTCTTGTGTGTCTTGTCTGTCTGCAATTGCATTCTCTCCTACCCAACTTACCTCCCCACACATACCTGTATCCCTTCCCCAACATTCCACTCTCTCCTTATCAAAAAAAAAAAAAAAAAAAAATGGGTACCTGTCTCACAAAAAAAAAATATTGCCCCATGCACAGCTTTCCATTTTGCACATATGTCTACTGAACACAACTCATTTGGTCCATTTGACTCGACAACACATTTATGCTGTCCTCACCCCTGTCTCTCTGGGGTTTGAGAATCTAAATTCATCCACAAAATCTGTCAAATTGCACGGATGTTCCTGTACAAGAAATGGAAAGCTATGGTTCTTCCCTACACTCATCCTGCACATCCCTACCTGCCTTTCAGTATGTTTTCCCCTACTTGCCCCCATTTCAACACTGTACTATTACCACCCTTTTTCTTTTCTTTTTAATTTTTTAGCGTGAGTTTGGGCGAACCTAAGTGGATTGCCTCAGTGTGGTGCAACCCGCCGCACTGCACAAACCTGCTTAAATGAGCTTTAATGTGCCTTAATGATCCTATGTGTTTCTCACAGTGTTAGGCACATGTATAAAATAATCACCCCGGCCATGTTTTGGATCTGGGCTCCTGTCAACTACTGCCTACTGCACTGCCACACAAATCTTAATTAAAACAGGTGTTTCCAGCAATACATACTGAGTGACACTGACAGACTGAAATCAAACCTAATGTGACAAATGGGAGTGTACCTGGGACTCTGATTCAAAAATACACCAGTAGACAACCAAATAAATAATAATGGTAGTACATGAGGCCTGGGATAACAGGTAAATGTTCCTTTTTGCCTGAAACATCTTCAAACACACCTGCTAAGGCATCAGTGGCACAGTACATATGTTCAAATGGGACCCTGCTGCAGAACAACTGCCTTTGAAATCCATGCACATAATGATGGATACAGACAATGTGTGTCACAGCCTGTGTGTCAGCACATATATCTGGCAAATATAGCTGCTGCAGCACTTGCTCAGCAGTTCAGTCTGTTAAATGCCTTGCATACAGAGCATTTTGCCATGAGTCCTGGGTTCGAATCTAGTGTTGCACTTCAATTACACTGTTGTGAACACAGCAAGTAATGACTGAGTCATGCAATTTTGATCCCCATAGGTAACTGCTACTGAATTATCAGCTACCCAGTTTTGCAACTTACAGGCCTACAGGTAGGGACACACTGCATATATTCGTATAGCCTAACTACATGTAGCCTACTAATTTGCTATTGGCACTGTTGCATAACAGATGTACCTTAAGCACATGCCTCGATTGGACTGTAATGGGTACAGGCCTTCAAAATGTTCACACACACACCCTCCCATTGTGTATTAGGCTGCAACAGCAGCTGCAGCCTTGGTCATACATGACTGTGTGTTAAGGTAGCTGCTACAGACCGACCATACCTCCCAACCCCCTGTAACAAGGGATCTGGACACAACCATACATAAGGGGGGAGGCAAAGACTCAGAGATAGGTATATGTTTCACAGTTTGCCTCTACAAAGACAGTAATTTGATAGAATAGCAGCTACTGCATTAGCATGCATATTCCGATGGGTATGAAGTGTGACACTCACATGTCTCTCTTCCCTTTCTGACCTCTCCCCACAATGTTTGCCAGTGACCTGCCAGATGACCACACTCTCATGGAACACTGACCAAACTTAAGAGGCAAAACTGTGGACATACTTCATACATCTCTACAGTGGACAGTATTTGCACTTACCTTCTGCGATGCTGTAGTCTCCAAACCTCAGTGATGTCCATCTCAAAAACTAAGAAAAGGGCCAAGGCCTACATGAAGGCCTTATATATTGCACTGTGATGCCATGTCATTGGCTAATGGTAGTTCAATTCAGCTGTTTTTAATGCAATTAGCAATTGTGTGCCACAGATTGATGCACAGGCAATTACCTGTTAATGAGCATTACCAACAAAAGGCACACAGCCGCTTATGGGGAACAGGTCTGTACGTGGTTTACTCACACAGACAACACATATGCAAAGAATTTGCGGAGGAATGCTTCAAAAAAAAGAATATGTCACTCTACCAGGTATATTTCCCCATAAAATGGGATGCATCACTCTACCAGGTATATTTCCCCATAAAACATTTCCCCATAAAACGGGATGCAGATGGGAAGATGGATGTATGGAGAACAGGGATTAAAACAGTAGGCTTGTATCAGATTTATGATAATGACATGTCAGTGATACACTACTGTCCAACACCTACAGGCATGCCTCTTAATTGTCCCTGCTTTGAATCATATCTCTGCTCTGACCCTGTCCATCTCTCCTACAATGGCCGGCTGTTGTAGTAAAGATAGTGGATTACACGTAAGACATAGTGACACTAAGTAAGGGTGTACACTCCTGTAACATCACATGATGTACTGTAATTCACCTCCTGTCAGTCTGTCAATGTCACACATAAATAGTACTAACAATGTAAAAGTGGCCCTGAATGTCCCTGATGAACTCTGGCTAAGTCCCTGTTACATGGACATTCGTCCATGTTTGGTTGAGAGCTATGCCTAACATACTATACCTCTCAACCTCCTACAGTAAGAAATCAGGGCAAAGCCATACTTAATGGAAGGACAAAGACCCAAACTCAGTGACAGAGTATGCATATTGGCCATACAAAGTAAGAATGTGATTAGAGTAACAGATATTACTGCAGCATAAATGTTGTCTGAAGGGTCTGATGGTGGCAGTTAGATTCTGTGTCAGTTTTCTGACAGCAACCATCAATCAGTGGATAACCATTTGTCAGACATCCACAGGTTTGTGCAAGAAGAACCACATCTATGAGGCAAACATGGTGACATTCTGCAAACATTTGCATAGTTGAGAGGTATGATGCTTACAAGGAACTTATACTACAGCAGGTTTGCATTGCTGTCTGTCATTGTAGCAGACTCGTGCTGCTGGACTGTCCCCATATAGTTGTTGGAATAGCACACTGCTATTTGTCTGACAGTGGCTGTATCACATATTAGTAGAGATTTGCCCATAGGAGACACACCACAGTACACTGCAGTGATGGCTGTAGAGACATACAGCAGAATCTGTCACAGCACACAGGGACTTTACCCAGTATTGCTATCTTGGTGATAGCCACACATGTAGTGTGCTGCCATACTGTGGGGGTATGACGTGTGAGGGAGCAGTGGATAGTGCAGGCCATTATGGGTGTGTAGGGTCTGTATATAGTGGACATCCATATATATCTGGTCCTGTAATGTGTTACCCTCTTGTTGTCTTGCAGGAATGATGTACCAACAGAGACATCCTCCATTTTCATCTGCAGAAAATGACGCTATACTAGATGCCTTCAGCCTCAGCCATCACATTCTGCTTTCAAGGTGTCGCCACAATCATGAACAGTGGGCAGCATTGTGGGGCAACCTTGTGAGGGCTGTTAATCATATTAACCAACAAGACAGGACCTATGAGTAGGTTTAACATTGGGCCACATACATGGTCAATGCTGCATGTCAAAGGGCAGCTGCTGTCGCCAGGGATCATGCTGCCACCAATGGAGGGCCCGCAACAGTACAGCCACTCTCAGCCACAGAGAAATTCCTGGCAAACCTAGGATCAACCAACAGCTTCCAGCCAACCATCATGCCATACATCATGGAGGTGGGTGCCACAGCATCCACATCAGAGGAGTGTCTGGGTAAGCTTACTGTGTTCACCAGTATAATACATTAGGAGTCATTGTGGCAGGCTCTACAAACCAGTATGTGGGTGTCAGGTCTAGCTGCATTGGGGGGGTTAGCTTTTACCCAGAGTTGTGCACACATACTCAGAATGTCAGCAATACAGCCAGTATCACATTAGCTACTGTAAATGTGGATTTAGACACATATTACCTTGTAACACTGCATCATTTGGTGTTGCTAACAATACCTCTCCCTCAGCTTTTCACAGGTCCATCAGGTGTGGCTGGAGTTTGTGGTCCTGTATCTGGTAAGTGTGATACTGTTATTTTACAGATCCTATATACCCTAGGAATGTTAAGGGATGCCACTTTGCCTTATGCACAGCTGTTGTGCTTAGCCAGAGTAGAATAATTGCATGTTGCATTCTGGAGCAGTTAACTACAGTGCATAGCTTAGGGAATAACAGGTGTGTATTTGTATGAACATTAACATGTTTGCACTTATAGTTATGAGCAACTACACAGCCTGCTATACATGAGGCAATTACTCCAAAATGCCCATTTAAACACAATAGGGAGAAGGTACATACCTGAGGCAGTGCTACTGCAACTGCATATCACTGTCAAGATAGGTGTACTGGGTTTTATGTGTAGTTCTGCACATACACTGTCATATTGCATACCTCACTGATGTATTGTACTGGCAACATTACCTAGCTGTAGGTGACATGCATATTATACAGGGCCTGGGTTGTCTGTGTATGTTGTTATGAGTTTGTGTGTTGTGCATGGGATCAGATGTAAGAAGATGTGGGACATAATGGAGTTGTGGATACTCATCTGTATGAATCTATGTGGATTATTATACACAATAGTACAGGTGGTAATGTACTGCTTTTGTCTTGCTTCTCACAGGTGAAAAGGGGGGTTGGAGTCTGCCCCCCTCACAATATGTCAGTGTCTCCTCAAACTCTGATGATAGTGGCCATGGTAAGGCACAGGTGGTGCTGTCGGTAGCTGAATCTGTCCAAGAGGTTGACATCCCTCTTCTGCTACCACTGTCCTGACACAAAGTCAGTATGCCCACACATACCTAGTCACCAGAGGCCACAGATATTGGACAATCAGAGAGTGGCGACATAGTACAGGACAGTGTGAGAACTATGGTGTCAGTGAGTGTAGACACCAGCCATAGCCAGAAAGTTGGCGAGGTCCCACACAGGGTTGCTTGAAGGAGGACTGCTGTTCATCCACCTACTGTTGCAGGTGTCACATTGCAGGTCACTCGCCACATGTTTCGGGCTGTCATGGATGCACAGGCATGATCTTAAAGCAGTACTAGATTGATGCTTATGGTTATGGATGTAGCACAGTCTGATATTCGTGACTGCCTCCACCACATTGGTGACACCATGGAACATTTCACTGATGTAGCGGACAGATGGTGGGCTGAGACATTGTCTATCTTTGAGTGCATGTTGTGTGTGCTGGAACATGTGGTTGGGTTTGGGCATTGGACACATGGACATAGGCCAGCAACACCATCTGCTGGGAGTCCACGTGGCCATGTACACTCACGCTCTCATAGTGCCAGTAGTACCTCCAGCATTAGAGAGGGAAGTGTGCTGAACACACCACAATGTGGCAGAACATGGGCACATGGTCCTGGGCAGTCCCATGGAGCACACAGGCCCAGCAGACAGCAGCCACTGTCAGGTACTAGCACCACATCTGACTTTGGGCATGGTGCTGCTCATGCTACTCCTGATGAAGCCAGTTCCCGTGTTCATGGCCAAAAGACAGTGAACTGTCCACTCTACCATGTACAGTCCACAGCTGTCCACCATACACACATGTAGGGCTAGCACTGGGCTTGACTGTGTACATGCACACACTCCAACACCACTGTCACATGCAGGTCGCCTACAGACACACATGGCACCACTCCATGGCCCATGTAACCATCACCCCTTCCTGACTCACACACATACTATCAATTGTTTGGCACAGGCCTCTGGCATCCCCACACTACCCCCTGTGTATTTGATGATACCTGTGCCACATCCCTGCCATCCATGATATCGATGCAAAGACCTGCATATATCTGTCTGATGCACAGAGTAACTATATAACTTTACATGTGTTTGTGTAGTGCAGTAGTGTTATGCCATGGGAGTTGTTGTGGGCCATGACAGGTACTGTATGCTAGCATGTGTTAGGACTACACACCAAACCTTGTGTATCTTTGTTGCCTGATAGTATACTGGGAGTAGTGTTACAGAATGACAGGTGTGTCATGGAGCTGTGTATGTTTTTGCCCCAGGAGTCTAAGTGGTTCAACTATGGACACTCGAGGGCAATAGAGTGGCACAGGATGGCAAGGCAGCACAGCAGAGATATGATATCAACAAGGTATGCCAGTATACATGCATGGCTCCCTAGGTGCATATGTGTAGAACAGTGTGGCAAGGACAATAGGGACAGTCAGTGTTATCATGCTTTCATACCCTGTGACACACTCTACTACCCTCAATACATGTCACCTGGGTATTCTGCACGTAGAAATGTAGATGGTGGTGGACATCAATTATGCTTATGAAGGGCAATTTAGGGCCAGTAAATAGTCACATGGCCATAAAATGCTTAAACAATGCATAGGAGAAGGCCACGTGGGCATGTCTCTAGTGTTGCAAGGGGACATAATTACACACACACACACACACACACACACACACACACACACACACACACACACCCACACACATGCTGTGAGATTACAACCTCTACTTATCTAGCATTACACACTATAGCTTGCAGTACTTATTGCATGCACCATACTGTTTATGTGATATTACACTGTCAGCCAGTGCTCTTAAAGTGGATGACATCAGCAGGCCTTGTAATGAAGCCCAATGTTGAGGCCAGCAGCTACTCAGTGGGCATAAAATGCATAGGCATTGCACAAAGATAACCCATATGGGCTTGTCTGAAGTGCTGCATGGGGATATACTTACAAACAAAAGATGCATGCTGTGAGATTAGAACCCCTAACCGTCTAGTCATACACACTATAGCTTGCAACACTTACTGCATGCGCCATGAAGTTTATCTATTGTTAGGTTGTTGGCCAGTGCTCTTAAGGTGGATGACATCTGCAGGCCTTGTAGAGGAGGGAAGTTAGAGGCCAGCAGCCAGTCACAGGGCCATAAAATGCATACCATTGCATGGAGACAGCCCATATGGGCATGCCACACACACACACACACACACACACACACACACACACACACACACACACATACAGTTGGAGTGCGTGAGATTAGAACTCCTACCTATGCAGTATTACATACTACAGCTCACAGTACCTATCGTGCACACCATAAGTTATGTCTGTTGTATATGTTGATGCAGGCACAGTACTTGCAGAGTATGCAAAGTGGCCTTGTGTTAGACAGCATTTGTGGCCTGCAGAATGATACTGATTGGTACTGTTATTGTATCTAGTGTCCTGGGGGTGGAATACCTGATAATATCCATGCTATGTGTATATACTTACCAGTCTGACCATATGTGGCTGTTTGCAGTTTGATAGGCAGACATGTGGCCAGGGACAATATGGCCTGTCCAAAGAATGCTTTGCACTGATTGTACATTATACCACCTGCGTACCTATGCCTGTTTGCAGAGTGACAGCCCGCAGGCTCAGTGGTCTGTGGGTGAATGGATTATGTACTGTTACAGCCTTGGTCTGGTACCATTGGACAGCTGTTATTATGTGTATGTGCAGACAACCACAGGATTCAGGGGTATGTGGCAATATTCGTACATCCCCACCCATATCTATATCTATGTGTAGTTGTATGTCAGTAATGTAAATGTGTTAGGTAGAAGTATGTGGGAAGTTTTTGTATAATTGTACTTTATATAGCTATATATACATCTTGTTATCATATTCATATATATATATATATATATATATATATATATATATATATATATATATTTATATATATATATATATATATATATATGTATATATATATATGTGTGTGTGTGTGTGTGTGTGTGTGTGCATGTGTGTGTGTGTGTCACATACTGATAGTGACACTAATCAAGCATGAGGGGGATAGGGAGAGACAGATATGTATACGTAGCTGTATGTATGTACAGACATAATTCCACATAGCAGGTCTTTGGGCAGTAGAGGCAACAGACTTGGGCTCAAGTTAGCTAAGTGCAGGAGCATGCCCAGTGTGATTGTCAGTACTTAGAAGGTAACTCCAGGCCAGAGCTACCTGTACTGTGGTCTGGGATTATTGTGTGCTGCAGGCCATTGGCTGTTGCACCTGTTACCACAATATTGCAGTTGCCTGATATTGTCTAAGGCATACTCTGGCTGTTTGCTGGCATTAATATGTGACTCAAACTTCAGAACTGTAGAGAGCTTCACAGACTCTCCAGACTCTTGCCGCATATTTTTGGCCCATTTGACATAACATTGTTGTTTTCTGGGAAATTAGTGGGAAATCAGTGAAGAGTGAAGTAAATAAATAATGACAGAAATTTGATTTTCAGACTCCATGCACAACACAAGAGTCATGCTAATGCAAGACCTGTTATTCTATCGACATTCTACATTTGTAGGCGCAAATATTTAAAACCTGTCCCAAGTTGTGGGCCTTGGTCCCACTTTTATTTACTTTATTTGGCCAGATTTCCTGCTGTAAGAGGTTGAGAGGTATGATGTGATTGGGGTACATGGTGAAACACCATACACAGGGTGACAGTCTGCATATCTCTCCCTGTACATATTTTTGCAGAATGTCCAGCATTTCGCCCCATATCTCTGCTGTGCTCCTCATACATTTGTGGTCTCCCAGTGCTATAACGTACATCAGTCACTGACTTGTTGTACCTACTGACACATTTAACTGATGGACTTTACATCCTGCAGCTAATTTGACCTGTTGCAGCCTGCTGTTATACTATCCACCTCCTAGGTTACTCAGAACGTGTATAATGTCTATCTGTAGGTATGGCCTTTTGTGCCCCCATTCACTCTGGCTTTGTCCAGCTTTCATGCAGTAACAGATTGAGGGGTTATGACAGTCTGTGGGGTTACCACCATATGAGTACCTCACATGCAAAAGATGTTGGATGCTGCCTGATTTGAACCATCAGCACCATCACACATGCTATTGTTCCTGGCCCACTGAGCCACACCAGCCACCAGACAGAGAAGTTTCCTTCCTCACACTATCAACACGATAGAGGAACTGTCTGGTCTGTTGGTATATCATTGCAGACTTACTGTTACAGTAGTTGTATGGCAACACTGATGTGTTTGGGGTGGGGGATGACCAGCATATGCTCTGCTGGCATAGACAGTCATGTGATACCACTGTTTGGCATCTCCCTGGACTACTGTTGTGGAATTTACAGCCATGTGGCCTAGTGTGGCTATTATGGAGCACATACTAATGAACAGAGTACCTGTTGTCCCAAGTGGCTGTTAGAGCTGTACAAGTAGCCCAGAAGCCCACTATAGCTCTCTGCAAGTAGCCCAGTACTACACTGTCTATATAGCCCACTATATTCTCTTACTTACTTGTGACAGATCCATACATTTTCTACCATAATGTAGTATCCCTTACAAGTGGTGTACAGGAGAGTGACTTACCTTGTGAATTCAGCAGTTGAAAGACCTGTAGTTTATGGCTAACTCTGTCTGATGTACACAGTCCACAGCCAATACATGGTGAGGTTCAGGATGTGTGGCTTGGCTGGCATAATTTTTACTGATATGTATGAGAGTCAGAGTACGGTGTCAGTCCCTAGGGCCCTAGATTGTCAGTGCATGCACTATGTGTTGTCTCTTGGCCAAGGCCAGGGCATATTGGGCATACCTACATCTTCCTACAGGGACAGCCTCAGGGGGTTCTTCATCTGAGTCCCCCTGTGGGTGTGGCTGTGGTGACCTAGGCACTGGTGGATGACTGTGTATTCCTTCCCTTTGCTGATCCTCCTGCAGCTATTTCCACAGGATCATATTGTGTAGCATGGCACATACTGTGAACATCTGTGCACATGTGGCTGTAGAGTATTGCAAGGCTCCATCAGATATATCAAGGCACCAGAACCGTGACTTCAACAGCCCAAATACATGCTCTATGATGTTCCTGGTTTGTGCGTGTGTCTCATTATGGCATTCTTCTGTGGGTGTGTGTGCATTTCTGATGGGTGTCATCATCCATGGTTACAGTGCTTAGCCATCATCTCCAAGTAAATGGCCATGTGGGATGTCCCCCCTAGCAAATATCTTGTACAGCTGTGATACGTGCCAGATATAGGAGTTGTGATAACTGCAAGGGCTGCCAGCGCACAAATTCATGATAATGCCCTGGGCATTGCATACGACCTGGCAGTTGATGGAGTGATACCTCTTGTGGTTGACTTAGATTCTACCCTATTGCTCGGGTGGTGTCTTGATGTGTACATGAGTGCAGTCTATGGCACCCAGTACATCAGTGTAGTGTGCTACACTGTAGAAGAGTTGCATACTGCTGGCTCTGTCCTCAGGGGTGTGGGGAAAATAAATGTAGTCACTGGCATGTGACAGCATTGCATCCAGGAACTGGTAGAGTACCCTGGAAGCAGATGCTTGTGAGACCCCTATCATGTCCACAGTTGGTCTTTGGAAAGTACCTGTAGCTAGTATCTTAAGGGCTACACATACCTTTGTTTTCACTCGGATGAGTTCCCCTCTGTTGGCACTGGGTCTGAGTTAAGGGTGGCAGAGCTCACTGAGTTGTAATATGTCCCTATCCACCTGTAGCAGTCTACAATCTCCAGCTCATGTAGCTCCTGGTAGGTTACCCTGGGCCTGAACACTCTTCTCCTTCTCAGTCTAGGCCTATGGTCAGCATCAACAGTAGCTGCACTGATCTCAGCACATACATATGTAGCAGACCTGCAGCAGCTCCTAGCATTCTCTAGGTTACAATTCCCAAGTCTGTACTCCAATGGTGCAGAGTATAGGGGAAAATCAGATTGTAGGGTGTATGCATACTTTCCAGTGCTCTGCTGTAGGTGTACTCTGTGTGATTGGCTATCTATGATGCATTGCACCTGCCAAGTACATCATTAATGGGTTTAATGGCCGTCCCTAGTTTAAGTGAAACAGTGCTCATCAGTAATTAATATATCATTGGGATTCTCAGACAATTACTTTTGTTTTTGACAGCCTTCATTGCTGAGCACTGCCGTGTGCCTCGCAAACCCACAACGCAAAGATAAACAAAGCTAAGCAGTCAGTAGATGCACCCCAATGCAGGGTCATGTTCAGCATGGCTGCGCCCCACGCAAACATTTTCAAACCCAATGAAACACATGGCTCTAAGGTAAACAAAGCTTAGCAGTCACCAGACACCCCCTCTGCTGAGCAGAGTGGTGAGCCATGCAAATAGGTGCTGTTGAGCTCCAGTGAGCTTAAAAGTTTGCAAATACAGCCCCTTTTGATGTCAGCTACCTCTTCTGTGGACACCAACATGGTTCTGTGCCTACACAGATGGGGTCTGCAGACACAGATACCCATTTGTGCTATTCAGTAACCCCAGCTCATTTGCATACAGATCTGTGAACAGTACCTGGTAATTACACAGTTTCAGGCCCTTCCTCGTTAGCAACCACAGCGGTCCTACATTGTGCATATTCCACACAGAGTCCTGTAATGTATTACTGTTACATAGTCACAAATTCTGTTTTTTACAATATTTTTTTTCATAACGGCATATTTGTGCACTGTGGTGTGGCATGCAAACATACCCAGGGTATTAAAAAAGAGAAGTTATTTTACATTATTTTCCATAAGGTTTTGGACACACAGTGGTTACTTTTGCACATATATGTGTCCTCTAACCTATTTCTGCCACTGTAACTACACTTTTCAGCCTCTGGTGTCATTTTTAAATCCTGTGCATCTAATTTTTCCATGTACATTACGGACACCAACACGGGGGTCTGCACAATTGCCTATCTGCTTGCTGGATTGCTCTACCTGCCTCATATGCATGCATTTCACCTGCTTATGAGGTAATTTGCATGCCACAGACACTTCCATGTTCACATGCTCATGCACACCCATTAGCTCCCTTTACTGGACTGCACATCTGCTTACTTCCGTGTAAGCACAGTGTCACTATGCCTACACGGCAAATAAGTCCATGTAGGATTTATTAAATTCCCCCTTTGGATTTGTATGGTTTTGCAAGCTACTTACAACTGCTTTAAAAGTTGTTTCTAGAGTTTAACTGATGCTACTAAATTTTCTTTAGTCAATAAATCTTTCCACTTATTAAATTCAACAGTGGCTCTTCAATCTACTTCTCTCAATTCAACATGGATAGCTCATTTCTCTTCAGCAGGTGCAAATACCTTCAAACGTCTCATATAGCCTGCCACAGTGCCAATATTTTGCTTGTTTGTTTCTACTTGAACTTCCAGTGTCAAAACTAGATTATGATGTGGATGCTTCCTATGGGCTCAATCATGATCCTTTGGGATTTTAATGCAAATATACAATGCACAGAAATGTTTCCAGTTTTAAAATACTCCTGGTTCACTTTTGTTTTTACTGTTTGAAAATACAGCAAGTATTGTCTTAAACCACTTCACTTGCAACATTACACAGCAATTGTGTCGTACTTTAATAACACATTTTCTCTTTCTTATAGGTACCTTATTTACGCTTGTGAAATATGTTTGAATTATATTTTGATTTCAAGAATAAATCTATAAATCAGTCACATCTATCAATATTCATTCTAGCAGTCTTAATACTGGAGCTCCCATTACTAATTCAGTTTAATTACATTTTATATTTCTGAAATCATTGTCACACAAAAAATGTCATTACTTGCTTTAATAAAAATTGTTCTTCCACATAAGATAAATAGTATTGACCATTTTGCTATAAAGTTAATTATACCGTTATTTTCAATATATAAAATAACTACTTGCTTTAGTTTCCCCACCTAGTAATTTAATTCACAATATCATTTTGGTCATCACAAGGCATCCTGTCATCTGCTGCAATGCCATTTCTTTTGGATTGCCTATTTTGTTTTCAAAGGGAGCCCTTAAAACATAGTAGGCTATTTATATCACTTGTGAATTGCCCTAAAGTTACATGACACACAATACACTACAATAAATGCATGGTGCTTTGTGCTCACACGTCTTTCTTTACATACTATTTCCTTATATGAACAAACACACAAACTGCACATGTATGTTAGACACATTTATATCAGGTTCACTCAGCCAACATTAATGGGCTTATGTTTCCTTGACTAAGAAAGAAGTGTAGGTAGTTCTTGAATCCTGAACAGGGCAAGTATGGGTAGTGTTGGGCAACATCTTGCCACTGCCACAATAGTATGGCAGTTGACCCAATACCATCTTCTGCCCTTTCCTGCAAATAACCTTGCTTTAGACTTTTTGGGAAGTTGTAGATTTTGGATAAATATGAGCTCACTGCCAAGTAGGTAACCATTTGAAAGGTTGTGACCAGATAAAGCAAGTCCTAAAACATAGAGACTAGTAATGTATTTTGGCTTTTCCTGAATGGTTGAAAAACAGACTTACATATACTAAGTCTGAGATGGCATCTTCTCAGGATATTCACTTTTCTCCAAGGTACAACAGTCTTGGAGTTGGTATATTTAAGTTCAGGGGTATGGGGCATGGTCCCCACAACTGGGATACAGGGGGATGTTTCCCCTACAAAAAAAAGCTTAAAGGAGAAGAGTGATATTTGAGAATTGCTCTTTTTCTGGGTTTTTGGTCTTTTTTTTTTTGGCCTGTTGGTACTCGGCATTTCGAGTGCTGAGATTTCAATAGGGAGCCCATCAGGGTAAACTAACAGTATACTAGATATGAGTAAAATATTGCACTCAACAATACAAACTTATTGATTAAAAACATTTTTGGAGGAGTAGGTCCACCTTGAACTGTTGTAGGCTACACACTCAAGTGCACTAGCCTGTTTAAAGCATTTACAGCATTTTTTGTTGAGTTACTGTTGTTCTGCTAAAAAAAAAAAAAAAAAAAAAAAATCTTGTTTCTTGCTTTTCTGAACTAGAGTAGTCCAGATATCAGGTTTTGCTGAATTCTGGGCTGTGGTATAGTTCCTGTGTTGCCCATATCCTTACTTGGCTAGGAGGAAGCTTCTCTGTTCACCAGTGAGAGTGGGGAGCTTTGAGCAGTGTAAACGAAAAACAGTCCCCTGCACGGAGAAAATTGCACAGCCAGAAAAGATACCCAAGAAAAACAATGAAGCCAGCAACTGGATGGCTGTAAAAAAGAAGTTTATTCATCAAACATCAGTCAGACTTCAATCTCATAGACCGGTTTCGGCATAGAGTTAGCTTAGCCTTCTTCAGTGTGATAAAACAAAAGCAAAAAAGAAGTCCTTTAATACAAAAATGTTAATTATTAACAAAAACCAAAAGACATGATTGGTGAACTCATGAATAAATAATAGACCATTCAAAGATGTTCATTAAGTCCTGGATAAAAAAGTGAACCCAACTGTTTTTTTTTTGTTTCAGAGGACACTTTTACTCAGGATATAGTAACTTTTTGTAGATTGATTAATCTTAAGCTATTTTTTCAGGGCAATCAATCACTTGGTTCAACAGCTGAGGGCTTCAGATATCATCCTTCATCTTTCATGCCTCCGATGCATCCATCAGTCAGCTTATTTCAGCATAGAACTCTCAAAGATCTACATTTTGGCACTGACACAGGTTCATTTTTACCCAACAACATCTCTAAGTCTGAGATGGTATGTTTGGAGGGGCTTGTTAATAATAAAGAAATAATAATTATTAAAGCTGACAAAGGAGGAGCTGTTGTGGTAATGAATTGGACTGATTATGACAAGGAGGCACATAGACAGCTTAATGACGCTAGGTAATACACTAGGATGCCTCTTGACCCGACTTCTATGTTCAAACAGCAAATTGATATATTTTTGAATTCGGCTGTAGAAAATGGTATTATTACATCTAATATTTTGAAACACCTTACCATTTCTGATCCAGTCAGGCAATATATCTATTTCTTAAAAAAAATTCACAAAGATCTTTTACACCCATCTGGCAGACCTATTGTAGCGGGAACTGGCTCTTTAACTGAGCCTCTGTCTGAATATTTGACAAAACATCTTAAACCTTTACTTTCATGGGTTAGATCCAGGATACAGGATACCACACCGTTTCTCAGCATCATTAGTGACATGCAGATTGAAAAAGATTGGTGGCTTTGTACTCTTGATGTAAGTTCGCTATATACCAACATACCTCATTGGGCAGGCCTGGATGCTATTGAATATTGGTTGGAAAAATCTAATATGTACAAACCTGGCTTTAATACATTTTTGATCATTTTAACACAACATGTGTTAACTAAGAATGTGTTTTTCTATGACAAACAGTGTTACCTACAAATTAAGGGTACTGCTATGGGGGCTTCGTTTGCCCCTATTTATGCCAATTTATACATGACATATATTGAAAATCACATTATTTATGATGAAACGCATAATTTATACCTACCTGAAGTTGATATCTGGCGTAGGTATTTGGATGATTGCTGGATGGTGTGGAGGGCTGATATTGAATATTTACATGAATTTGTTGAATACCTGAATGACAGCAAATGGGGGTTGCATTTCACAATTAATTATGACCAAAATGTTATTACTTTTTTGGATGCTAAGATCACAAGAAATTTTGACAACTCCCTTAATACTGAGGTATTCAGAAAGTTTCCTCAATATAATACCTTACTCCACGCATCCAGCTTTCATCCAAAACATATTGCCAGAAATATTCCTAAGTCTCAGTTCATTCGTATCAGGTGTAACTGCTCTAATGATAACACTTTCCATCTATACAGCCAGGATTTAGTACATAGGTTTAATAACAGGGGATATAAACCGGGCCATGTCACAATTTCTAAAAGGTATGCATCACAACTTCCCAGAGATGATTTGCTTACATATAAAGAGAAACCTGGTTGTTGTTGTTGTTCTTCCTCTCCGTTAAGATTTACTATTACTTATGGAAGGAATATTGGGCAATTTATTAATATTATTAAAAACAATTGGAATATTTTGTCTGCTGATACTGCATTATCTTCTGTTATATCACCAAATTGCTCTTTTTCTTTAGGAAAGGTAAAAACCTAGGCACTTATTTCAATCATTACAAACATCATTCCCAATCTATGCTGCTACAGATTACACAAACCACTTTGCTTGGGGACAAACTTATTGGGTGTGTGCCTTGTGGCCATTGTAACAATTGCAAACATGTTTTAAAAACAAAAGAATTTTCTAGTAGTAACTGTAGTATTGTATATGATATTAATTTTTTTGCTAATTGCAATAGCGATTGGATAATTTATATGGCATGTTGCAGTTGTCGTTTTTATGTAGGACAAACATCAAGGCCATTCAAGCTACGCATCTCTGAGCATCTCAGTGATATAAAATGTAAAAAATCTAGTAATGCGCTTTATAAGCATACATTAAAACATTCCACAGCAAGGTTTCATTTTTTAGTTATAGATAAAATTCTAGGTGACCGCACAGTGAAATCGGGTTGGCATAAGAAATTAGATATTAAAGAGAAAAAATGGATAATTAAGTTGGGTTCACTTTTTTATCCAGGACTTAATGAACATCTTTGAATGGTCTATTATTTATTCATGAGTTCACCAATCATGTCTTTTGGTTTTTGTTTCTAATTAACATTTTTGTATTAAAGGACTTCTTTTTTGCTTTTGTTTTATCACACTGAAGAAGGCTAAGCTAACTCTATGCCGAAACCGGTCTGTGAGATTGAAGTCTGACTGATGTTTGACGAATAAACTACTTTTTCACAGCCATCCAGTTGCTGGCTTCATTGTTTTTCTTGAGCTTTGAGCAGCCTATCTGTCCCTGGAGGAGTGGTCTCAGCCTAGCAACTAGTAGCTTATTGGCTGTTTTGGGCTAATTCCTATCTTTTTCAAGTTCCCTGCCTTAAAACCCGCATTTGCATGGTTTTGCGCTTGTTTCAGCCTCACCACAGCTCCTCATGGTCCTGCAGAGGGTTACAAGCAGCAGAGAGATGAAAAGAGAGACTTTAAACTGATTAAGTATTTTTTTCTCTGGCTTTCTACTTGCGACTGCAGATTCTCACTGAAATGCAAGGTTCTAGCTACTCTAAGAACTGAGAAAGCTTTGTTTTTGCATTTTACTGTTTTTGCACTTCTAAAAGTCGTGTTTGTGTTGTTTAACTGTTGTAGGCTACACACTCAATTGCACTAGCCTGTTTAAAGCATTTACAGCATTTTTTGTTGAGTTACTGTTGTTCTGCTAAAAAAAAAAAGAAAAAAAACTAAACAAATCCTTGTTTCCCACCTTTTCTGAACTAGAGTAGTCCAGATATCAGGTTTTGCTGAATTCTGGGCTGTGGTATACTTCCTGTGTTGCCCATATCCTTACTTGGATAGGAGGAAGCTTCTCTGTTCACCAGTGAGAGTGGGGAGCTTTGACCAACCTATCTGTCCCTGGAGGAGTGGTCTCAGCCCAGCAACTAGTAGCTTATTGGCCATTTTGGGCTAATTCCTATCTCTTTCAAGTTACCTGCCTTAAAACCCGCATTTGCGTGGTTTTGCGCATGTTTCAGCCTCAGCACAGCTCCTCGTGGTCCTGCAGAGGGTTACAATCAGCAGAGAGATGAAAAGAGAGACTTTAAACTGATTAAGTATTTTTTTCTCTGCCTTTCTTCTTGCAACTGCATATTCTTATTGAAAAGCGAGTTTCTAGCTACTCTAAGAACTGAAAAAGCTTTGTTTTTGCATTTTACTGTTTTTGCACTTCTAAAAGTCATTTTTGTGTTGTATAACTAGTGTAGGCTACACACTCAAGTGCGCTAGCCTGTTTAAAGCATTTACAGCATTTTTTGTTGAGTTACTGTTGTTCTGCTAAAAAAAAAAAGAAAAAAAAAATCCTTGTTTCCCGCCTTTTCTGAACAGAGTAGTCCAGATATCAGGTTTTGCTGAATTCTGGGCTGTGGTATAGTTCCTGTGTTGCCCATATCCTTACTTGGATAGGAGGAAGCTTCTCTGTTCACCAGTGAGAGTGGGGAGCTTTGATCAGCCTATCTGTCCCTGGAGGAGTGGTCTCAGCCCAGCAACTAGTAGCTTATTGGCCATTTTGAGCTAATTCCTATCTCTTTCAAGTTCCCTGCCTTAAAACCCGCATTTGTGCTTGTTTCAGCCTCAGCACAGCTCCTCATGGTCCTGCAGAGGGTTACAAGCAGCAGAGAGACGAAAAGAGAGACTTTAAACTGATTAAGTATTTTTTTCTCTGCCTTTCTACTTGCGACTGCAGATTCTCACTAAAAAGCGAGTTTCTAGCTACTCTAAGAACTGAAAAAGCTTTGTTTATGCATTTTATTGTTTTTGCACTTCTAAAAGTCGTTTTTGTGTTGTTTAACTGTTGTAGGCAACACACTCAAGTGTGCCAGCCTGTTTAAAGCATTTACAGCATTTTTTGTTGAGTTACTGTTGTTCTGCTAAAAAAAGAAAAAAAAAAACAAAAAAATCCTTGTTTCCTGCCTTTTATGAACTAGAGTAGTCCAGATATCAGGTTTTGCTGAATTCTGGGCTGTGATATAGTTCCTGTGTTGCCCATATCCTTACTTGATAAGGAGGAAACTTCTCTGTTCACCAGTGAGAGTGGGGAGCTTTGAGCAGTCTATCTGTCCCTGGAGGAGTGGTCTCAGCCCAGCAACTAGTAGCTTATTGGCCATTTTGAGCTAATTCCTATCTCTTTCAAGTTCCCTGCCTTAAAACCCGCATTTGTGCTTGTTTCAGCCTCAGCACAGCTCCTCATGGTCCTGCAGAGGGTTACAAGCAGCAGAGAGACGAAAAGAGAGACTTTAAACTGATTAAGTATTTTTTTCTCTGCCTTTCTACTTGCGACTGCAGATTCTCACTAAAAAGCGAGTTTCTAGCTACTCTAAGAACTGAAAAAGCTTTGTTTATGCATTTTATTGTTTTTGCACTTCTAAAAGTCGTTTTTGTGTTGTTTAACTGTTGTAGGCAACACACTCAAGTGTGCCAGCCTGTTTAAAGCATTTACAGCATTTTTTGTTGAGTTACTGTTGTTCTGCTAAAAAAAAAAAAAAAACAAAAAAAATCCTTGTTTCCTGCCTTTTATGAACAAGAGTAGTCCAGATATCAGGTTCTGCTGAATTCTGGGCTGTGATATAGTTCCTGTGTTGCCCATATCCTTACTTGGAAAGGAGGAACCTTCTCTGTTCACCAGTGAGAGTGGGGAGCTTTGAGCAGCCTATCTGTCCCTGGAGGAGTGGTCTCAGCCCAGCAACTAGTAGCTTATTGGCCGTTTTGGGCTAATTCCTATCTTTTTCAAGTTCCCTGCCTTAAAACCCGCATTTGCACAATTTTGCACATCGCACAATGCTGTTTAAGCAGTTTTTAACAATTCCCGGCTCCACAAAGTCTGCTCTTCAATTTTTTCCTTAGAACTAGTCAAACTCTCAAAGTAAGCACTCAGCCTTCATTCTACAGCCCAGCACTTGCTCAAATTTCTCAGTAAGCACTAACAAACTTTAGCACTACACCTCCTTATACTATCCAGATGTACAAGGTTCCCTATTTGTCCATTCCGGACAATCAATAAACCAGTTCTTTAAACTATCCAGGCATGTCCAAAGCGCAGTTTCAGGTATGCTCTCCAGTCCAGCTGGTGAATCTGGGAATCTTGAGGCAATGTTACAATTGCCTTATGTACACAGACAACCCTCTCCTCCTTCCAGCAAACTCAAATATTTGTGACAGATGCAACTATACAGCCAAACTGGAGGCTGAGCTCTCTCAACCCAAGACTGGCACAGTCAGTCAGGAGGAGAAGAAAACCACTCGCACCACACAAACCAGTCTCACATAGACCAAATGTACCGGCAAACAAGACACATAAACTCACAAAAACATACTCGGAGGCTCTAAATAAAAATCTGCCAAAGCAACAGAGACCTCTAAAGCAGACATCCAAGCAACCGCTACCCCCACAACAACTTTCACGTAACACATACTTCACAAATTCAGTGTGCCACACAGTTGCAGCCACTAAGGCTAAATAACACACCTAATACACTAATAATTGGAGACTCTATTGTTAGGCACACTGATGTCCCACTCACCAGACTGAACAAGGAGAAGGTCACTGTAAGCTGCCTTTTGGGAGTCAGGAATTGCCACATAACACAGGCACTCAGGTCACTCCACAGCAGGTACAAATATGACTCCATCATTGTCCATGCTGGTGTGAATGACCTGAGATGTACCTCCCTGGACTACATGAAAAAAGACATAGAGGAGCTCTCTGATCATGTAGCCCAGGCCAGTATGACTTTGACCCTGAGTAGCATATTGCCCTCACCAAGAATGATGCCACAGTATAAAGACAAAATGATCAATTTTAACAATTGGCTAAGCTTTGGTGTCATTCAAAGGGGATCCAGTGTCTGTCAGCCTGAGATGACATGCTCGACAAGCCACGTTGCTTCACCAGGGACGGCTTGCACCTGTCACCCTTAGGCTTTCGAATACTGGCTAAGGCTCTTGCCACCCCCATAGTGCCCGCAAGGCTCAAAAGACAAACCCACCTCCATAGACAATACCAGAAACAAAAAACTAAGGGTAATGCTACTCAATGCCAGAAGTCTAAATCTCAAGATGCACGCACTCGAGGCACTCCTTAGTATGGAGAAAATCAATATCTGTGCAGTAACAGAAACCTGGTTCAAGGCTCCAGAGAGCACCTCAACACAACCAGGATTCAATTCATACCATTCTTTTCAGCCCCAGAAATCGGACCGAAATACTAAAGGCGGGGGAGTATCCATTTTCATCAAGGATACTCACACCTCCAGGTTAGTAGCACTGCACGAAGCAGCGGAGACCATCCATGTGCAACTAACAGTAGGTAAAAACTGCTTTTCAGTTCATAGCCTGCTACAGATCACCCACCTTGTCTCAGGACCCCCACTCGGCATTCCTGAGAAAATTGGAGAATATAAAGGTCTCACCAAACACCATGATATTGGGGGATTTCAACTACCTAAACATTGACTGGGTAAACTACTCAAGTCCCAACTCTTTTGCCCAACGATTCTTGGAGTTTATAAACTCAAATGCCATGGAACAACTGGTCACCACTCCCACAAGAGGGGACAACATATTGGACTTGGTCATCACCAGCATGGGGACTCAATGTTCCACACCAGAGGTAAATCCCTCGTTGGTAAAATCAGGCCATAAAGTTATTACAATGGACATCCACATCCCTACCCCACCCCCAGCCAAGGAAACCACTGTGAAAAACATCTCAAAAGCAAACTTCACACTTCTCAAAACCAAGGTGGAAAGTTTCAAAGCCCCCGGGCTAATGGAAAATGCTACCCAAACCGCAGAATCCTTTACAAATGCACTCTATGAGCATCTACAAGAATGCATGGATCGTGCCATCCCAAGTAAAACCAAGACTCACTCCTCCAAAAACAGGAGACCAGTCTGGTGGACCCCGGCCATAAATAAGCTATACAACAGAAGGAAGAAACTATTACATGACAAGGCAAAATCCCAAAAAGGAAGGCATCCTTGATCTGTACTAGCAAGAAACTTCGATCCCTCATAAAATCATCAAAGGCCAGCTTCGAAAGAAAAATCGCCAAAGACTCTAAATATAATCACAAGGCATTCTTTAGCTACATCAAGAATCTGGGTGGCAGCTCTCAGATCTGCTCTGAGCTGGTGCAAAATGGCACAAAATACACTGAACCCACTGACATTGCCAACATCCTGGCGACAGGTTCAGTGCAAACTTTACCCCCCTTCCCCCCAAAAGGGCCTGTGTCTATCCCAGAAAAATGCAGCCCCCCAGACATCACAGACACACAGGTGAAAGCAGCCCTCTCCAAAGTAAAAAACACAGCATCAATGGGACCGGATGGTATCCTGGGCTGCATCTTACATGAGCTCCAAAACGAACTAAACCCTCACATAAATTCACTGTTCCATCTCAGCCTTACCACAAGTTATGTACCCAAAGAATGGCGCACAGCAACAGTGATCCTGCTCCACAAAGGTGGCGCCACAATGGATCCCGGGAACTATCGCCCTATAAACCTGACTAGCCTGGTCTGCAAGGCTATGGAGTGCATCATCATGAATCTCATAAACAAAGACATTGGGAACCTCCAAACACTGGACCCCACCCAATTTGGCTTTGTTAAGGGCAGACCCTGCCTCTTAAACCTAGTTGACTTCTTTGAAACAGTTACCAAAGCCTTAGATGAGGGAAAGGTAGTCCACACAGCCTACCTAGACCACGCAAAGGCCTTCGACACAATACCCCACTCTGGCATCATACATAAGCTTACCAGCTTAAATATCAACCCATATGTCACAAGATGGGTTGCAAACTGGCTCAGGGATAGAACTCACATGGTCAGAGTCGTGGGTGCCATGTCCGACTCTAAACCAGTTACAAGTGGTGTCCCACAGGGATCAGTCCTGGGACCCCTCTTGTTCGGTATATACTTCTCCGAGGTACAGGCAAACACGGGAGGACTATGGCTGACCAAGTTTGCAGACGATTGCAAACTGGGAGCCATAATCAACTCTCCGGCTGACACAAGCATCCTCCAGAAGAGCCTTACGGAGACAGATACCTGGTGGCTGAACCATGGCCTCAAGATAAATACAAAAAAATGCATAGTCATCCTCTTTGGGAAAAACAAAGTGCCCACAAACTACCATATAGGAGGTAATCCACTAATTACGGAATAAGTAATTAGGGATCTGGGGACCCAAGTAGATAGTAACCTCTCCTTTGACAATCACATTGCCAAAGTGGTTAGAAAAACCTTCTGTATAGCCCACCTAATCACAAAAGGGTTCACATCTAGATCAAGAGAGGTCATTGTGCCCCTCTACTCATCAATCATCAGGCCCATAATTGAGTACAATGCCCCATTTGGGATGTACCTTACCCGACACCTGCAACAGCTGGAGAGACCTCAAAAATACCTCACCAAGAGGATTCTGGGCCTCAAACAGATGCCCTATGCAGCTCAACTAAAGAAACTCCAGCTCTACTCAGTTGCTTACCGCCTAATCAGAGGCGATCTCTGCCTGACGTACAAGGCCATGTCTAACCCGGAATTGTTGGACATGGTCCACCTCAAGAAAACCAGATCCATTAGCGCTATATGCTCCAGGGATTTAAACCTTAGCACAACAATAAATAGGACATGCTGGGGGGATAGATTCATATCCCAAAGGCTTCCCGTGCTCTGGAATAGAATCCCAGTCCATGTTAGGCAGAGCTCCTTGCTGACCCACTTCAAGAGAAATCTTGATGAGTGGATGGGAGATCGTAGGTTTGCTCCCGGGATCACTTCTGTGGCCCTGCTGGACAGAGGCTCAGGAATCTAGTCTAAAAGGGAGGCAAAAGCCAACACATTCTGGCTAGGCTTATAAATGCCCTAGGGCAGATAGCCTAGTACCTACCTATGAACCTATGCACCTCCCATATCATCACCATAATAAATATACTATATAATGACTCAACCTAAGGAGTAAGGGAAAACATCCTTAATGTTACTACCAACCTTCACTGACTTTTGAGTCAGCACATCTAATGTACATGATTAATCAAGGCTAATTGCTACAAATCCGACAACTCAGCACATGAGAAAGGTACTGTCAATCAATCATGCATCATATTTTTATTTAATTTACTTATTTTGTGTTCAGGGAGAGTTTGGTTTGCATTATACTACTACAGGCCTTTATTACATGGGGAAACTATGCTCTTTCACTGTCCAGAAACCAAATCTGTCAGCCATGCCTGTCATACCTAATCTGTTGTAATAATTTACTAATACTGTTGAAACTGCTCCTTAGATCTAAATTATTTAATACGAATTCCCTCTTGTTTCTCACACCGGTTACAACAGACAGCTGATTAAGATGCATCATTACAGTGTCGCATTAAAATAGTTATGCATGCTTCTTTTTCTAATACCACAGCCTTTTAAACCATCAGCTACTCAATTATGTAGTCTGAAATCTTTGCCTATATTTGAATAGAGTTTAGTGAACAACAAAGCAAAGAACTTTGTTAAATATGGCCTCAGTCCTTGTCAGTAATGAATGTACATCTCTGACAAGACCTGTTGCTCAATAAACCTTTTAAGTGGATTAGAGTAATATGCAGGAACATTACCTAGTGTCATCTAGCGATCTCCATGGACTATACCTAAAGTTCTTGTTTATGGCCTTCATATGTCACAGACCATTAAAGTGAGTTAATGATTCCAGGCATTAGAGTTTCATACATCTTTATGTCTGTAATATGGTTCATTATGTGCAACCTGAGTTCCACTATCTTTTGAAGTGGACTGGGATAATATTAAGGAGTGTCCCAAGAGTCTAGTGTTCCCTTAATATATCTTTCATGCTGCAGAACCTGGTGTTCCACTAACTTTTGATGTGATATAGGTTAATGTTTAAAAGTCTCTGTTGTGTAGAGCCCCATAATATTACAACAGGATTTGCTTGTTAGTCAAGGGGAGTTTAGAGGTGTGGTAGCCACACAGTACCGACCCCCCCACATACACACACCCATAGTGTACGCGCACACACACACACACACACACACACACACACACACACACACACACACACACACACACATACTGCCATACCTCACACACACACACACACACACACACACACACACACACACACACACATACTGCCATACCTCGCATCTGTCTCTCAGTTTACAGAACATCCCCAGCCTGTCCCTTCTAAATCACAAATGATTACACTTACTCAGTAATACCAGACATTATAGTTTTATTCTTATTACTCATTAAATATATCTGGATGTAAGACCTTTAGCTTTAGTTACTTTTTAAGGGGATTACAGTTATATGTAGACAGACTCCCTACTGTCATCTAGTAATACTGTGGCTTTATATGGAAATCTTGTACATAGTCTGTACATGTCATAGACCATTATAGTGGTCTTTTATCCAATACTTGAATAGGTGTGGAACTGTGAGTAACTAGCTTAAGAAAAGGAAAGATAATTAAATTATTTTAATTTTTTAATTCTACTTAAATATTTCAATTGCACTTGGTGACGTGTGGTAATACTTCTTAGTTCTTTTCTATTCTGTTTTATCTGTTTGTATTTTTAAGTTTGTTCTGGGACCTTAGTTTTGTATTTTAATTAGCAATTGTGGGAAGATTGTGTTTCTGTGTTATTCCACACTTCTATTGCCACAAGTAGAATTACTTGTAAAAGCTCTCCATTTGTATTTAAAACTCTTCTGGCCCATAGTCTTGCAGTTTAATTCATAGTTGTGGCAGAATTGCGTACGTCTGCCAAATTTTGAATCTTAATCATTTATGTCTGCATTTTTTCCATAAACAGTGTTACTGGTAAATTTCTGCATAGTCTGCTGTCTTAAACTGTAGTAGAAAATCAATAGTGAGAGAATTGTGTCTGCTCTGAAAGAGCTCCAGTATTGACGTTATTTGACTGCATGCCTCTCTAGCTAGCCTTCTTGTTCTTCCCAACCCTGTCAGCCTTTTGTTATTATCATTGTTTTATAATAAGGCTGTGTCTCTGGCCTCCACCCCTTATGATAATCTGATTTTCAGAGTCCATCCCTCCCATCTTTCATTGCTATTGATTGATGGTTGTATAATCTATTTATGTACTCTTCCCAACCATTATTTTTCATGGATTCATGATACTGAGTGCCCACCCAGCAAACCAGTATTGCTCTTGAGTAAACCTTCTTTACTACATATCATCTCCTGCCCATTTTCCAGGAGCTCAGCAAAGCTTAGATTCCTAGTCTGTATTCCAGAAGTGTTTTACTTGTATCCAGTGCCATCTAGGTGGTTAAGTACCTTTGACTGCTAAATCACACTTACGTTATTTTGAGTGATTGCCACTGTTTCCTTATTTTAAGTATGCATTTTGCCGATTTTTTTTCTTTGCAAAAAATGCTGCTCTTCCTCTCACTGTTACTGCTGTAAGACTGTCTTGAAATTGTCTTTAGCAAGGCGTGTCCAGCTAGTTGTTTTAGTGGTTTGTGCTAGCATTACACTTATGGGTCTCTTCTACTGTGTTTTCACACTAGGAGGACTGGATTTATTCATCTTGTGGCAGGAGGTGTTTGTGGGCTCATTAGTTGACTTTCTGCTTTTTTCTGCACTGCTATACATTTTGAGTATTTGCATGAGTTAGCAAATGCTCAAACACCTAGAAAGAATGGTTCATAACACTGTACCCTGTAAAGCAGCATTATAGTGCAAATACCTTGTGCGCAGACAAGCTAAAGTAGCTATTTGGGAGTCAAGTTGCAACACCTACACATTTAGTTGAATTCAGTACTGTGTAAACATTAAAGCTAGTAGAATTTAGTACTGTTTAGCATAATCTGTTCCAATAAAGCACTATTAATAGCCTTCTAACCCCAATACACCACCCCTTGTAGCTCACAAATAAATCAAAGGACTGACAGTATGGATATGCAATTTCCTAACTTCTCTTAGCTTGGTCGATATGGGCATCTAGAAACAATGTAGCAATTGACTCATGTTTACTGGCAATCAATTATTCCTTAAAGAAACAAACACAGTGTGTGAGAGGTGCACTTACACAATTACACTGGAGGCTAAACTCTTTCATATAAATACACAACAAGTTGTTGAAACCATGCACACAACCACCTCACATAGTACACAACACACACACACACACACACACACACACACACACACACACACACACACACACACACACACACACACACACACACACACACACACACACACACACACACACACACACACACATTAATGTATGCTGAGGCACTTAAAAGCAATATTTCTAAACAACAAAGATCTCCTAGATCACCCATTTTCAAAGCTATGCCTTGGCAAGCCCATTCCTTGAAGCCTTTTCAGCCGAGGTACTAGAAGCGTTAATAAAGAATTTGCAGCATCTTTCACTTGGTTCCTGAAGTGTTTTTTGGAGATTTTGGTTGGTGGGTATTGTATGATTCTATCAAGCCCAAAGGCGCTCAGAAAAAACAATACCTAACAACACACATGCCATCACTCTCAGTGCAGTCCCTAACCATTGGAGTACCCAGGAGGTTAAAATCAGTGAGGTCACCTCCACAAAGACACCAGTCACCAGTGGGGTCCCCCATTGCTCTCTGCTGGCCCCACTCCTCTTTGACATCTACTTCTCAGCTGTCAAAGTCAATGTCAAAGGCCTTTGGCTTTTTCAGGTTCACAGATGATTGCAAACTGGTAGCAGTCATTGAATTCCCCAAAAAATGAGCGCACCCTTCAGGAAGGTCTAATAAAGGCAACACTTGGTACCAAAGCCATGGCTTAAAACTCAATACCAAGAAATGCATTTTAGCACCTTTTATAAAGTGTATCACTCTGGGTAACTGTGTCATCAATAAAACACCCTTAAATTGATTCACTAGTCAGGGATCTGGGAACTCATGTAGATAGTAACCTAGCCTTTGACCAGCATGTGTCCAAGGTAGTAAGGAAATCCTTTTATGTTGCTCAGCTTATAAGCAAGAGCATGGTATCTAGCTTCAGGGAGATCATCATGCCACTATACTCGGCCTTCATCAGACCCATCATAGATTATAATGCCACCTTTGGTATGTATCTAACTAGACAGATGCAGCAACTGTAACATCCACAAAGGTTCCTTGCAAAAGAATATGGGGAGTAAACACAATGTCCTATGCTGATCCACTCAAAGCCATGTCTCTTTACTCAGTATCATATAGACTTCAAGGTTATTTTTGCTTGGCAGATAAGGCATCCCTGGACCCTGTTTTGATGAACTTTTTGCACATCCACAAAGCAAACAGTATCATAAGTGCTAGATTAAAATACCTAAATTTTGCTTGCGACATAAATAAAACATGTTGGAGATATGTTTCTCAGTGAATTTCTATTCTGTAGAACAAGCTTGCTATCCATGTGAAGTAGAGTCCCTCCCTATCCTATCTAAGTGCAACTTGGACCAATGGATGGGTAATCGGAAATCCAACCCTGGTCTGGCTCCTATGTCTCTGATGGATAGAGGCAGTCAGTAAATCACCTGCTATATAAATCAAATTTGTGGGTCACATTTGTATTGCAAGGCTAGACTTACAAGTTCATTAGCAGTGGTTAGCCTAGTATACACCTATGAACCTATGAACAGTGAGTTAGTAATACTAGATACTAGAATGTCATACCTTTTTGTGTCACTAATATGCTTCATGATGCAAAATGTGAATTATATTAAAATTTTAAGTGGATTTTGATAATATTAAATAGGGTCTCAAGGGTCTAGTGTTGCCCCATATGTCTTTCATGCTGCAAAACCTGTTGTAACATTAACTTTTGATATGACATAGGTTAATGTTTAAAAGTCTTTAGTGCATTGTCATATTTGCTTGTTAGTCTAGGGGAGTTTTGAGGTATGGCAACCAGAGACCCCATATATGAATTCATAGGGAATGAAAGATATTTATGTACAGTAGATATTATGTCATTATAGACTAGTATAGACCTTAAACAGTTTATGATGTCATACCTTAGCCAACTTAATACCATAGACAATATAACTAAAAATGTATGTCAGACTCTGATAAAATTAGTATTACACAACAACTATTTTTCTTTTGGCAGAGAGATTTTTAAACAAAAAATTGGAGTGGCTATGGGCACACATGTGGCATCCTCTTTTTCCAATATTGTTTTGTGTTGGTGGGAACAAGAAGTTTTAGTATCTCACCCTTTTTTTCAAAAGGTGAAATTGTACAGGAGATTCATAGATGATTTCTTTTTTGTATGGGGAGGGAATGAAGAAGAATTTGATTTGTTCCTTCAATACATGCATTCTAGTCTTTCATGGTTGAAGTTTACCAAAGGAGTTTTTGAGTTGAAGGTGAATTTTTTTAGATTTAGTCATTCAGATGGATCTAACTAAAAAATGTTTATATAGAACATTTTTTTGTAAAGAGACTTTTAGGAATAGCTATTTGCATTTTTACAGTGGTCACCCTAAGTTTATGAATTTAAATGTTTTTAGGGGCCACCTCATTAGAACCAGTAGAATTATTAGTGATGAAGATTTTTATAGTGAAGTGCAATGAATTATTAAGTACTTTGCAGATAGAAAATATCCTATGAAAGACCTGATAAGTATTTCTGATAATGTAGAAAGGGAATGAAGTAATACACTTCCTCCCATTCTTAGAAATGGAATAGAATTTAACAATTCTAAAAGTAATGTTAATGAAACAGAAATAGCTGATGATACAATCTATTCATTTCCTCTAGCCATTTCTAGTGATAGTAGTGTTATTAAGAACATATTAAAAACAAATTGGAAAATAATCACAGGGAATCCTGATCTAATAAAAGTTTGAGGTAATCAACCACAGTTTGTTGTGAAGAGGTCAGTAAACATTAAAACATTGTTAGAATTTCATCCAAGTGGCAATGTAAAGTTATTTTTAAAAAAGGAAGGTACCTTTGCCTGCGGTTCATGTAGGCAATGCAGGTTTATTAGTAATACTAACATGTTGCAATTCCCTCATCTGAATAGTATGTTTCAAGTAAAGGGAATTTATAACTGCAATAGTAAAAATATAGTTTATATTAAACCACTGAATAAAACGACCAATGTTCTAACCATAAGCAGAAAGAAGTTCCAATCAATTTTTCAGAAGGTAGCTTTTATTCTTTCCAGACAGCATAAAATTCAAAAAGGTTAGCGCTTTCGTCATTGTATCACACCACTTCATCAGACCATAAAAAAGCTGTTAAGAACATTTGTTAATATAGTACTTCATAATACCAATTAGCCTATCACAATGTAGAACCAGTTTCCTATTTAAAGGTACAGCGGACATATACTCTACATCCAACTATAAAACTTGTGTTCGTACTAAAAGCAGCCTGTCCACCTATATAAAATCATTCATATCACTTCTAAACAATCTATAACCTAAAAATAAGTAATAAATAAATAAATAAATAAATTAAAAAAAAAAATATATATATATATATATATATATATATATATATATATATATATATATATATATATATATATTTATTATACTTCAAATCTCATGCATATACATATATTCAAAAATTACATAGGTCAATAAAACAGTATATAAATTTCATACATACATTTTTAAATTGATCAATATCACATTCATAAAAGTATATATGCATATCCATGATATTAATAACTCATTTAAAAATACTCCAATTTTTCAGAATAGGTTTCATCTGTATTCTATCATTTAGCCCCATGCCTCTGTCTGCCCTCAATCTAATGATCCATCTAGTCTCAGAGGTTTCAGTAGGATTTATCAAATTGCCTCCCCTGTCATTTACAAAGACCTGTTCCAACACCTGGAATTTAAATGTATGTGATGGATCAGTGAGGGAGACATGTTTGGCAAGGGGCCAGGCATTAGTAGTAGTACCTTTTCTAATATTTAACAGATATTCACGAATATGAACATACATCACAAACTGCTAAACATATTACATTCTTACTATTGCAGTTTGCTTTTACCCTAAAGGAAAATCTGGGTGTAAAAAAGTATTATTCAACGCTATAAACTAACACTGATTGCAATTTGTACATGTTGTAGTACCTATTGCATTATCACAATGCTCCCTGGATTCACGATGATGGCATAACATTCTTTTCAAGGGCTTTTTATTTTTAAAAAGGAAGCTTGGTCTATCTCCTACTAACTTTTTAATCTCTGGATCTTGTGTTAGAATTAGCCAGTACTTCCTAACAGTATCTGTTACTATATTAACATTACTGGAATAGAATGCAGGTACTCTCACTACCTGTTCCATATTCTTTTCTTTCCTATGAACATATGTTTTCTGTTTAGATGAAAAATATGGTTTTCCTACCTCTCCTCTTTTCACTATGTTATCCTGCATTAAATTCTCTGTTTTATTGTCCTTATAACCTCTCTCATACAACCTCACTTTCAAATTATCTACTTCTTCATTAAATCTGGTGCCTTCAGCCACCAGCCTAGAAGTTCAAAGAACCTGCCATTTAACTATGTTGTTAAAAATATATCCAGGATGCATGCTTCTCCTATGGAGAAGAGTATTTTTGTAACATTCTTTCCGATATATACTTGTTGAAAAATCCCCTTCTTCATTTGTATATATATTCACATCTAAAAAAATTAATCTGTTGACTAGAAAAAAATATCTCAGACTTCAAAATCTGTGTACTAGCATCCAACTCACGATGGCATAATTTAAGTTCTTCCTCACTCCCTTTCCATAACAGGAAAAGGTAATCCACAAATCGCCTGTAAAAGATGATTTGACCCCATTTTCCTGAGACAATCTCCTCTTTCTCCCACATCGAAATAACTAAATTTGTGTAACTATTGGCACTTGGCGTGCCCATGGCTACTCCTTCTTTTTGTAGGTGTACTTGATGATTAAACGACATGACATTATGTCTCAGAATCAAATCCATTAATAGGCACACTAAATGTACTTTCTTATGATCACATGTGCCATCATTAATCAAATAATCTCTTAACATTTCTATACCTAATGTATTATGAATAGATGTAAATAAAGAGCATGCATGGATAGTTACTAATATTACAGGACTTTTTTCCTCAACTGCATGCTCTACAAATTCATATAAATCCTGAAGAAACTGTTTTTTATCACTCAAGATGTAAGAATTATTATTTACTACTGGTCTCAATGTTTTTTCTGCAAAGATGGATATAGGCTCTGTTAGCCAATTACTTCCTGACACTATTGGTCTAAGGGGAGGCTTATAAGGATTCTTATGGATTTTCGGTAAGCCCTGTATTATTGGTGTCAGAGGTTTAGGTACTAATAAATAATCATATAAGTTCTTATCTATCATTCCATCTAGCAGACAATCATACAGAACTGTTCCTACATTGTTGACTATTTCTTCCAACTCAGTCTCTTGTATTGGTCTATAAGTTTTTTCATCACTCAAAATTTTCAACATACTTTCATTATATAAGAGTGTATCCATAATCACAACCGGGCCACCTTTATCTGCAGGTTTAATGGTTATACTCAGATCAGATTGCAGCCTCTTTAATACCGGTTGTTCACTTCTAGATATATTACATTTCTTTAAACAAGTATTATCTTTCACTTTCATTTTGTCAAAGACCTCATCTTCACATAGTCTAACAAACATGTCAACTATCTGATGACCCATAGGCATAAATGTACTTGTTTTTTTAAAAATGGACACATTCTCATTGCTGACATCTTTAAATAACATTTTCAATTGCAATAGTTTATATTAGTTTTTGCAGTACCTGTCATTGTTTTTATATAGGCAAAAATGTTAGGCCACTCAAAATCAGAATACGTGAACATTTAAAAGCTATTAAAGACAAGGATAAAACGAATGCTTTAAGTAAACATAGTATGGCATGTGAAGGTTTCAGAAAGTTCCACTTTTCTGTTTTAGATCAAGTTGATGAAGTTAAGTTCACAGGGAGTTGCAATAGATTTTTAGAAACTAAAAAATTGAGATGGCAGATTATGTTGAGGGCTGACAGAAAGCTGGGTTTAAATGAGCACATTAATATTAAAAGCATACTTAAATACAAGATTTTATAATATGTCTATAATTGTGGTAACATGGAAAGTGACCATGAATAAATGTTCTTTAGTATATTATTTTATGGTAGTTGTTTTAACTAAGAGTTTTGTATGAGCTTTTTGCTAGAGATGCTGTTAAGCAATTAATTCATTAATTCAATTGTTGTACTGTGATTGGTTAAACAATTAAGTATTTGGTATTTATAGTAGTGTTTTGTGATCCATTTTACTTTTTTCTGATGAAGTTCCTGTGATTAAAAGTGGGACGAAAACGCTACGTTTTTGGCCATGGTGGTTTTATTTCCATCTGTTTCAGTTCCTGTATTTCAGTCCCGAGCAGTGCCTCCAGGATTTTTCTGTTATTTATCTTTCATTCATGGATCGCTGGAGTGTTATTATTTCTATTAAATTTTTAAGTGGATTTTGATAATATTAATGAGGGTCTTAAGGGTCTAGTGTTCTCCCATATGTCTTTCATGCTGCAAAACCTGTTGTGACATTAACTTTTGATATGACATAGGTTAATGTTTACAAGTCTGTAGTGCCTAGTGCCCGCCCTCCCCCAGCATTGCAGTATTTGCTTGTTAGTCTAGGGTAGTTTAGAGGTATGGTAACCAGACACCCCATTAGCTTATATGCTCATATAAGCACACATATACATACACACACATGCATGCATACACTCACACAAACATACATACTCACTGTATACACACACCCTGCAAGATCACACACACAGGCACACTAACCCATTTACCCAAACACAAACACACACACATGCACGCATACATACACATGCACACACACACGCATGCATACACACATGCAACACACAGACACACACACACAAACACACTGCCATACCTCTTACCTTTCCCTGAGTTTACAGAGCATCCTTGATATGTTACTGTTCCTTCTAAATCACAAATGATTACAGGTATTCATTTATACTAGTCATTACAATTTCATTCTTGTTTTTGTTTAGTAATGGGATGCATGGCCAGATCTGTTGCTCCATAAACGTTTTAAGTGAATTACAGTAATATGTAGAAAGACTCCCTGATGTCATCTAGTGATCACCCTGGGTTTTTCCTTTAAGTCTTCTAAACAGCCTCCATATATTATACACCACTGCAGTAAGTTAATAATGCCAGACATCAGAGATTCATACTTTTGTGTACCTGATACGCTTTGTGATATAAAAACCTGAGTTCTATTACTTTTTTAAAGTGGATGCTGCATAACCTGTTGTTCCATTAACTTTTGATGTGACATAAGTTAATGTTTAAAGTCTCTGGTGTCTAGTCCCCCCTCACCCCCCAATATTGCAGTATTTGCTTGTTAGTCAAGGAGGGTTATAGGTATAGTAGGGATGGTAGCCACACAAACACATGCGCGCACACACACACACACACACACACACACACACACACACACACACGCACACACGCACACACACGCACACACACACACACACACACACACACACACACACACACACACACACACACACACACACACACACACAGACACACACACACACACACACACACACACACACACACACACACACACACACACACACATACTCACCTTACACCACTTACAGTCATACCTCTGCATACAGTAGCGCATGCATCCACACTCATACACACACTCCCAACAGGATCTGCTACAGCAGCCTGAGCCCCTGAGCCCCATCTGTTTCAGTCCCTCTACTACACAATCAGGGACTCCTGTAACTTATAAATCACCTTACTGACCACTGCTGCTGAGACTAGAATACTATTTTTGAACAAGCTGCCACAGCCGTGGAGAGAGAGTAGAACTGCTTTGTTTATTTCCCCTGTAAAAGCATTACTTATTTAAGATTCCACCAACATGTTTTTATACCCCTTTGACAGCAAGGAACCAAAACATATTTCAAGAATTTGTTTAAGATACATTTAAGTCAGACAATTCATATCAAAATAGAAAACAGTCACAGAATTATAAAGTAAAAAATAAGTATAATTTGAGTAAATAACACAAAGAGAATTCACTTTAAAAAATATTTTGTAAATATAGCATTATACTATAAAATATACACAATGAGCATTTACGAATGTTATGCTAACAATTAGTGTACCTAGCTCTATACTGATTTTATAAATATAAAAAAGACTGCTGTTGCTTTTGAATTATATTCTAAGTTGTAATAGCATCAATAAGTGCAAGGCGTGTGCTATTCTCCATTTTCAGTAATTAACTAAGTGTGTTTCCATTTCACAACTTAGATTTTACCCCTTTGTCTAACTGGTAACACTTGTGTTAGTGTTATTTAGCCCCAGCCCTGACACGGACTACTGCTTAACAAAATATGTCAGACAAAAAAATAGGGCCACAGAACTTCCATGCAAACAATGTTTCCATTATATGTAGTAATTTAGCATCTCTATGAAGAGCACAGTAAAGAACTAAATTCCGTAAATGATTAAAACTACTCCATCCACAATGCATTGTGACTCTAACTGCCCAGTAAGAATCATAGTATGGTAAATAAATCAAATTGCTGCCATATATATTATTCATATATGCGTCTAAGTATATATATATATATATATATATATATATATATATATATATATATATATATATATATATATATACATACACACACACACACACACACACACATACATACATATATATAACTTGCTATACTGCAATATAACTCATGTGTGTTTTCAGTCTTTTGGGATTCAGGATTTTGAATTTTCAGGATTTTGGTTTCAGGATTATGAATTTTGAGATTCCGATCATTCAGGATTCTGAAGTGAAACTATATATATATATATATATATATATATATATATATATATATATGTATATATAAAATATATATGGGTCTACTGCTCTACATCAAAAGAACACTTCTTCGAAATAGCGCAAGAGACCCACACATCAGCAAAAGTTCACTTCAATGAAAGTGCACTTTCGCTGATGTCTAGTTCTCCGAGCAACCCCAAAAAAACCCCCACTAAAACATGTTTTTGCAGGGGGCAAGCCCCCCTGCACCCCACATGGGGGGGCTGTGCCCCCCCACACCCCCTTCTACTTAAATATACCAACTCCGATATCGCACTACAGTGGGGAAAAGGGAATATTCCCATTTTGCTCTGTAGTGTGACTGCCAACGTCAATGTTCGAAGTTTCACTACTTTGAACAAGTGGACTCGGTGAAGTGGGTTCGAAGAAGTGAAACTTTGAACATCTGCATGGATCTCATATATATACATATATATATATAGATAGGTATTAAACTGAAAATACTTCTAAAATATATAGCAAGCCACATAGCCTTGCAGATAAGACAAACATATTTAGCTTTTGCTCAGTGCTTTCTTCTTTGTGTTTAGCTAATGACAGCATTTTGTGTATTAATAATATTGTCACCACTGGACAAATCAGCCCCCCAAAATTCTTTGACACGTTATCAGCCAGCTCTTTATTGCATGACTCTTGATAGACTGTACACAATGAATATTATTTATCGAATGAGCTTTATTTAAAATAATAAATAAAACTACAACATATATAAAGTATTTTTATAAAAAAGCAAGTTGACTGAACACAGATCTTATTTTCAGTTCAAAATCTGGTGTGTCAATTATGATTAAAAAGTAAAAGAAAATCACTAAAAACAAATACCACTATTAAAGCAAATGTAATGTGACAATATAACTCCGTAAGAGCTCATGTTAAATTAAATTACTTTTAAGAAAACAATACTCTGAAAAATATATCCAAGGAGCACTCAAGAATTTAAAAAAAGACAAAACATTTTATGCATTCTTTTTCAAGTTCAAAAGTACTGATCAGTGGTAGCAGTATAGATTGCACAGTATTTGTCTACTTATGTTTTTGGTAATCCTCCTAGACTACTCTCTCATGGCCAATCTATGCCACATTTGGCTAAACACTGTCTAAGCCCTGCTTTTAGTAGTGTCTTCTGCTTAACTGTATGATGTTGTATAGGATCATAGGTTCATAGCTACTTAGTAGGCTGTTGATCTGTGAGGATCTTAGGAAGTCTAGCTTTACATTCCAGTGGTAGCTGTATCCCTTGTCCTTTTGTGAACAAATTCCAAGAGATGGTTAGAACATGGATAAGTTAGGACATTTATATGTTCCCCTATCTACGATCGCCAAAGGTGCTAAACTGGGAGTGAACTTGCTGCTTTCCATCTATTCATCCACATTACATTCAAACAGAGTGAGGGAAGTGCTTTGCTAAGCTTCTTTATGATGAGTTGAAGGTGGTTCCATAGAAGTGGTATTCTCTGTGACACATATCTAGTCATCAAACAAATTCTATTCTGTTGCAATAAAGTTTGACATCCCTTGAGTGGTTGTTTGCTACCATTTGACTTATGAATGTGTAATAGGTCTGACAGAATGGGGTCTGAAGAGACTTTATATACTAGACAGAGGTCACTTCTCAGTATACTGTAGGATACTGAGAACAGGGATAAGACTTTGAAATGGTCATTTGGCATAGTTGTTATGGTTTAGACCACTGCGTTCAGTGAGAAAGTGTAGACAATCTAGTTGTGACAAACTTTTGGATAGGTTCATAGTGAACAATGATCAGCCTAATGAGTGTTAAAGTCAGAGAAATGATTGCATCCCTGGTCCTAGAGCCCAAACCATTAGATATAAGCTGTGTGATGAGAAATGATATCATTATAATGGTGGATGCATGCTGAACAAAGGACTGTTCATTATTTTTTTTAAATACCTTAAATAATTAATCACTTAAGACATATGCACACATACATTAACAGAAAACAAAACAAGCCATATTAACATTTTAATGTATTATATACTGCATCTGTTCTCTGTTTTTTTATAGAAACTGTCATACACTCCAACATTACATATATAGTACAATTCCTGACTTCTCTTTAACTTCATTCCTTGTCCTGCACATTATCCTACATGTATTGTTCACACACATTCCATTTATTCTATGTACTTCTCCTTTTCTAAAGATCTCACTTCCAGTTCTTTCATTTCTTTAACAATAGCCAATATTTCAGTTACAGCTGACTTAGATTTTGATTTTCTACTAATTGTTTTTTAGCAGTTAATTGCATTAAACTTAATAAGACCTTACTATGTCTAGGCAATTCAAATCCTATGTGCCAGCTCAAAAGAATAAGTTTTACTTACAACAATTTGTTCCACTACTATTTCTGGCAGAGTACTCTGTAGTGTAGTTTTAAAATCTACTACTCATTACACTCCCAAAAAACATGTTCCCAGTTACCTCTCTCTCACACTTCTAGCATTTGCTATTTACTTTGAGAAAAAACTGTAGTCTAGCTGGGGTATAAAATTACCTGTGCAAACACTTCCAATGAAACCAGTCCGGAACCTTCTGGACTTTGTTGCATACTTGAGAGCCATACATATGTCTTTCCATTATTCCTTTGCAAATTACTTTTCCAGTCTCTCTTTCCAATCCTTTCTAACTTCCTCTGATTGATTCTTATAGTTATCATGCAATATTTTATATGCCCTACTAATTATCCCTTTTTAACCAGCAGCTTCTATTCTAGACTTGACTAAATACACTAACATTATTCTTTTAATTAGGACTTCCTTATCCCTTTCTTTTTCCTATACTCTGACCTGTAGTGCAAATTTCTGTTCAATCTCATCCCAATCTTTTACTTTTTCCTCTCTAGTTATTTACTCCCAGTATTTAATTTACCTTTCCCAGATTTCTCGAGTAAATTCAAATCCCATCTAGCCATTTTCTATACCCCTACTTGCAAACATCCCTATTAGCAACATCCTTAGAATACTTTCTGCAACACTGTATGGTCATTGTTATTCTTCTTAAGGATCTGCGTCCAAAATTCTACTTTCTCCTTATTTATAGACCCCCATGCCACTTCATCATTAACCCTTTCTACTTTCATTTGTAACCTTCTGCTTGTGTTACATATATGAGCCTTAACTACATAACTCTAAAATATCCATAAAATCGGGTAATTCTAAACCATTTTGCTCTATCGGAGGATCATCTTACCCACTTAACTCTTACTCACATCCCCTCCCATATAAATTCCTTTAACTATTTATTAATTACTGTTCACAATTTCTCGTCTGTTGATAGAGATATGCTGGACATTTGTATAAAACTAAAGGGAATAAAACATTTTCACTGCTCGTAACTTACTATCCATAGACATAAACAAGAGCTTCCAGTTTCTCAGTGTTTGTATTATCTTTTAAGTCTCTTCCCACATATCCTTATCTGCCATAACAGAATCCTTTTTAATCCATATACTAACATATTTTCTCTTACCATGTTCTCATAAATCTGGGTACTGCTGAACCCATTCATGTGTGCCTGTAGCCTTTGTTGTATCTTTACTAATTTTATATCCCAAAAAGACTTGAAATGGTTTCAAAATGTTCTGCTGCAGAGAAATGTGCTTGTCCGGATTTATCATGTACAAAATAATATCATCCACAAATAAAGACATTATTTGATTACAATGACCATTATGTCCTTTAATTTCTCAGTCCCTTGTTTTCTTAGACAATGGTTCTAAATATAAAGCAAATAAAAAAGGGTATAAAGAAGATACCTCTGCCTGATCCACATTTCAAACACAGCTTATCAGAGAGGAATCCTCCCACCTTAATTCTTGACTCTGATACTTCATGTATCCTCTTAATTAACTCTATGATTGCATCAGGGAATGCAAATGTTTCCATTGTCCTATACATAAAATCACAGCTTACTCTATTGAAAGCTTTCTCTGTGTCAAGAACCACCAATAACAATGGCATTTTCTTATCGTCTCCTACCCTGTGGATCATTACTGTTCTGTTAATGTTTTTAAATATTTGCCTCCCCTCCACAAAACTACACTCATCTTCAACCATCAACTTTGGCAACACCTTTGTTATTCTTGTAGCTAATATAGACATACATTCTTTATAATCATAGTTTAAAATTGAAATGGGTCTGTATTATGCTGTTATTTCTGGCATGGATTCCTAGACAAAAACTACAGAATCAATTTTCAGGGGTGTGTTTTCAATGTGATAGCTGCAAGGGGAGTCCAGCTTGCCAAATGATATGATAATATGTTTCTTGTCATTTAGTTTTAATCCATTTTTTGACATTAACTGTTGGTTTGGAACATGCCTTCTTGGAGGATTTTGATGTCCACTGGTTAATTTATGATGGCTTTGAGTTCCAATTATCTGCAAATTTTGTCAGCTACAAGACCTTACCATTGACTTTGACGTCTGAGAAGAAAATCCCAAAGAGGAGAGGCTCAAGGACTAAGCCTTGGGATACACTGTTAGTGATAGGCCTTTTTATGAAGGTGGAGCTGCCCACCCTTATTTCCTGCTTTCTGTTTGTGAGACAACTTGTCATCCAACAAATTACACAGGGATTTACATTTAACTGGGAAAGTTTACCTATGATGCCTGAGTGTGGGATAGTTTGTTAGATGTTGATATGTGGTGTGTATAGATTTGCCCTCATCTATTGCTGTAATAACTTCTTAGAAGACATCTGTCAGGTTAAGTAGGCAGGATCTACTCTTACTGAAATCAAACTTGCTATGGTTAAGAGTCTGCTGGATACCTATATTCTTATTTATTAAATCCACAATGATCCTTTCCTTAGCCTTACAGATGAGGCAAGTCAGACTTATGGTTTGATAATTAATAAGGTCTGTTGAAGACTCACTTTTGTGCAAGGGAATGTCTGCTGCCATCCTCAGTTTCTTTGGCATGAAACCTGTTTTGAGACTGATACTGAATAGTCTGTGCAGGGGATCAAATAATCATTTTCAGGTTACCAAAAGCATCCTGGTATGTTATCTGGCACCACATAAGTAGCATTCTTGGCCTTAGACAGTAGCGTAAGGACTTGGTCTTCGGAGGTTTTAAGGTTGTATAGATGCGTATATGTGATCTGAGAGTACTAAAGGGGAGAGAGTGTAGAAGTCTGAGGTGAATTTCTGTACTAGTATATTGTTTAAGTCCTCTAGGCCCAACCATGTGATACCCGTTACTATTAGTTCCACAAAGTGCTGGTGGTTCCTGAGGTTTCTAACATGGTAAAAAAGGCTCTGTTGTCATCCTTTGCCATGGTGGCTATTCTTATTTGCTTAATTTGATCAGGGTTCAGAGTTCCTTGTTTAGTTTGTCAAGAGTGTTTTGGGCATTCTGAGAGTTAAATTTATTTTTGTGTGCACTGAGATTTTTTTCCTTTTATTGTAGAACCTGTAAGTGCTAGGATTCGATCATATTGGGTCATTCTTGAATTTAGCATTGTATTTATTTCTGAGGGAGACAGGATTGTCTATGCAGCTGTTTACATGTGCATTGAATTTGGGAGTAAAGGGCTTTGCACAAGCAGTGGGATCATTAATGAGGTTAGGTTTTGGAACTTTGCTAGGTTATCACTTTATTTCAGTACATTAGCCTTTTGCATGCTTCAAGTTTCAGTCTTAGGATGAATATAAGTGACTTGTGGTCTGATATGACCATGGAAGAAGTTATAATAGTTGGAGAGCATAACTGCCCAATATTGGTAAGGAACAAGTCCTAAATTTTATTACCTCTGGTTGGGGTGCTGTTTAACTGATCTAGACTGTTCCTCTAGTTTATGAAGGCGTAGTTGAAGTCCTCTAGGAAGATTGTGCTTGGCTTAATAGACAGGGAGTCCATATTTGTTAGGTAGGCAGCCTGGACTGAGGGAGACACGGGGGATCCAGTAGTTAGCAGCAATACGATAAGGGTTCTATTAATAGTAAGTTGGATGTGGACAAGTTCCAAGTCATTGTCTTGTCTAATGAGTATAATGTTTTTTTAAACTATAGAGACACCTTTAGTGCCTTCATCTAATTCAGTGGGTCTGAACATGTGATAGGTATTGAAACCCTACACTGACTGAGAACTTTCATTGGTCTTGAACCAGATGCCTTTGACGATGCATATGCCAATGTTTTCCAGGATAAGGAGAACTTGTAGGGAGTATAGTTTCTTTTTAGGCTCTTAGCATTGAGAAGCAATACCTTATCTAGATTCTGTTTTGTTTTGTTGGAAGGTTTAGAAAACTGGCCTTGCCTAAAAAGGCACTATAGGGGTGGACAAGGATCTATCCACTATACAAAAGCTTTGGGAGCAGAGGTATAGGTCATCCTGACAAAGCAGATGGGATTGTCTATTACCTCCTCCCAGACTGGTTTATATTGCATCACTTTTGAATTAGTCCAGAAGCTAAGTAGTTTGTTGAAATCAATAATCGTTTTTTATGATGCGATGTCATTCTTGGTGATGGTATAATGTTTCTTAAAGCTACCTTCATATCACCCTGAGACACATATTCCAAGAGTTCCATCATGTCTCTTCATATAGTCCAGGGAGGTGCATTTCAAGTCATTTACACCCACATCTGACTGTGTCATAGGTGTATTTCTGGATCAAGGACTTAAGTGCTTGTGTGATGTGGCGAATCCTGAAGATCATGGCAAAAGGTTGTTTTTCTTGGAGACATTAGATGTAGTATCCATAAGTCTACATTCTGATCCATACGTACAGGTGTTCTGGTCTACTTGTTTGGCCTGCTGCTCTTGTGCCCACTCTACCCTTTCACTATAGATCTTGGGCAGAACTTCATTTGGAAATTTTCTTCATTACTAGCCTTCTTATAACACCTTTAACAGACACAAATTAACAATCTCTTCTTCATAGTCACAGACTGTTTAATGAATATGCATAACACAAAGATTAGGCATTCAGTTGTCTCTTTTACTCTGTATAATGTTGATGTTCTCGCTGGTTTGGACTGAACACATACATTTGCTTTCTTTGCACTGTTAGATAATGACCATTACAAGCTATTAGCTAACATATATACTTTAGTTGACAGACGTTTTGCAGCTTTTTCTTCATCAAAGAAACATAGCAAATACAAAGCAACTGGGCCATGTCACCATTTTTGCCTTGCCAGTACCCACCCTTAGACCTTAACTATTTTTTTCATGGAACATTAGGCCAATCATGCTGAGGATGAATTGGTGAACACCCATCCAATTGTCTAACTCCTTTTAAAAGAAAAGTATTGTGTTACATTATTTGATATGGAGAGGCAGGTTATTTGTTGCCTGAGGAGTGTGTCTCTCCATCATGATTTTTATTTGGTGAAGCAAGTTCAAATCTCAGGCCCTAGTATTTGCTGGACTATTTGATTTGGGGAGATATAAGAGGTCTTGGATGACCAGATCCCTGCTGGCCCAAAAAGCAAGGTACAGATCATCACTAAGGTGTCTATAGGATATTGACTACAGAGACAAACCCTCCAGCATCTCTTGGTATCGCAAGCATTTTAAGCATGTAATCTTTTTTGGGTATGTCCAACTGCCTTGATATGTCTAGTAAGATACATACAAATGGGAGCATTATATTATATTATGGGCTTCATCAGTACAGAGTATAGAATGGTAAAGAATTATTTTGGATCTAGAGGAGATGCCTATTACACCTGATGGAAGGATTTCCTGATCACTGTTGCAACATGATGATCAAAGAAGAGGGAATTATCTACCCATATTCCAAGGTCTCTCACAGCATCTTCATTTTGGAGTAAGGTGTTGTCTATATTATAAACTGGGTTACGAGTTTGTTCACAAAATGTGACAATATTGCACTTTTAGTCTGTTTTCTGTGCACTAGCTATTATATGTGTAGGTTCAAGTTGTAGCATGTGCATATCAGAAGGGATTTGAGGATGGCATCCATTTTGCAATCAACCACAAACGTGGTTAGCCAGAGATTGCCATTTTGGTCTGGAGATCAGAGAAGTATATGCAGAATAGCAGCGGTCCTAGTATGGATCCCTGAAAGACTCAACTGGTTACCTCCATGCTCTCTGAGGATGCACCCGTCACTCTAACAGTGTGGGTTCTGTCCCTTGACTAATTTATCCACAAAACTACATAGGAAGGATTCTGAAGCACATTTAGCTTGCTCATTATGTTAGCATGTCTTATGGTGTCAGAGGCTTTGACTGCTGTCCACAGCTTGCACTTCTCTCTCAAAGAAGTATACCAGATTCATTAGACTGTATCTTCCCTTAACAAAATCAAACTGCTGAAGCTCAAGTCTTATAAGATTTTTGATATCATAATTTATCTGGTCAGTTATGATGTTTCCCATGTCTATGCAAATCAGGCCCATCAGGCTAATGGGTCTGTAGTTTCCAGGGTATATGGTGAGGCTACCCTTGTGGAGTGGCATCACAACTACAATGTACCATACCATGGAGATAAAATCAGTGGCAAAACTCAGGATGAATATCTGTAGGAGCGGGTCCACCAGCACATAGTTAGTGCTGTTCAGCAGACAGCTGGGTATGTTATCAGGTTCCACCGATGACACAGTTTTTGTTTTAGAAATACCTTTAGCAAGTGTCCGTTTGTGAAGACGGGGTTGAGATCCTTTGGAATATGTGGATTTTGTACAGTTTTCTTGGAAGTGAAATTTGCACTGAATCTGATATCTAATATACTAGCAATATATGGTTCTAAATAAATGGTATTTTGAATAAGTTTGGAGCAATGGCAATAACAAGGTGGCAGATATCATTGGGTATATGTAAGTAAGAACACAGCACAATGGCATGGCAATCTCATGCTCAGCTGTGGCAATGAGAAACACCATGGGCATCAGATACCTAGGAAGGGACAAGATACAAGGAACATGATGATCCCCTTACATAGGGGAAGGCACAGCAGTGCATCATAAGCACCTCTTGAAGCCAGTAGCAGATGTGCTTAGAGTGTCTGGTGACATTAAGACTTGGATCTAACAACAGTAAAGATACTTAAAGTAGTGCAAATGAGAGACATACCTGTTATGTGGATAAGTAATGGTTGACTGTAGGTTTTGAAGTACATGTGGTATATGTCAAGGGTCAAAGTGTGAGAGCTTGCAGTGTTGATCAGAAAAAAAAACATGGAAGAAACAATTTCCACAGGTTTTAGAAAAGATTCTATTACACACTTTGCATGGTAGGTATAGTGCGATCTGGGTTTAGCAGAAAAAAACAGTGTCGATTTGGTGTGGCATATATGTGCAGTTAGTCTTTCTTATAAAAGAGAGACATAAAGGGGCCAGGGACTGATCTTTTGAAACCCTTACTGTATATAACCAGTTAATGACACAACATTCTATAATTCATCTTTCTTTAACTCAGAGGTTCATGGGCTTTGGTGACAATATCATGACCTATTATCCATCAAGAAACTTGACTGCTGCTATTCTGTTACAGAGTTTGCTGCTGCCATTTACTCATCAGTTTTGTTAATGAATACTGTTAATGAGGTGCCTGTCAATAATAATACAAGTAATTTATTTCAATGTTTTCGTAGCCATTGCATACTAAATTTGTACCATTTTCTGCTTTTCCCCCTCATGCATGTTAGTCTGAAGTAACAGGTTAAAGGATTATTATGTTTGCATTATAGATGCACATTTTTAAATAGAAGTGGGTCCAGCCACTCATGTTTTTACATGCTGTTAATGGGTCTCCACCAAATGGTTTGTAGGATATAGAGGACAATGACAATTTTGGTAGTCTATCAGAATAGTTCATGTTTTTTCCTGCTGTTATGTTTTCTTTATTAGAAATCTCGGAACCTTTCTGTGCAATCAGATAGCTTTTTTAATCTACAGAATGCAGTATTATACTCAGTAATTTCTCTCAATGAGGAAATATATAGAGATACCCTAACTACATATAATTTAGTCATTAATTTTTGAGTATAAGATGTTTCATAGAGTAAGCCTTTCTAGTGTGGATGCAGTATACTGGCAAATGCTTAATTTGGTGTCTATAAGGTTTAATTGTATTTATTTGTCTTGCTTTAGTATCTTTTCAGATTTTGTAAAATCTATAATTTTTATCACAGATTTGACAAAAAGTGAATTTAGTGTTGACAAAAGCTACATTTAATGTTGCAGACAAGAAGAGTTTTTTATTATGGCATGTATTACTGTTATTTATACCATTGTGAAATATTTTTTTTATCCTTGGTAGAAGTAACTGTATTTCAGAGTTTGCAGTCATCAGTGTATTTCACTCATCTTCATTTGCTCTCTGTCACTATACGTGACAAAGAACCTGAATAGGAGTGGTCCCAAGTCTGAGCCCAGGAGGACTGCACAAGACACCATTTGATGCTTTCATACACATAACCTGCTCTTATTGACTTTTACATTATCCCCTAAACTGCTAAAGCTGAATTGAACATGTTTATCTACAACACCTATGTGGAGGATAGTATTAAACACATTTGCAAGGTCTATGTATGAAGTACACGCAGTGAGTTTTTATCCAGTGGTGGTATCTCTTCAAACCATACAGTTCTGAGTCTGCTAAAAGATCATCAGTGACCTTTAGGCTACTTCAGTTATTGCCTGCCCCACAGGTTTACACATAATATGGGTGAGACCAAAGGGTCTATAGTTGTGAGGCTCTATCTTACCTCTGTAATCAATAGTTACTGCTCTAGAGCATATCCTTGAGTGATCGAGTATAAAAAAAACACCTGAATGGATCTTCTCTGAGGCCGGATTTTGAGTTAACGTAACTTATGTTCTGCATAGTCAGATTTTCTTCATGCCAAGTTCACACATACATGAAGAAAGACCCACAGACCTCAAACAATAAGGGAACTCTAGTGAGTCACAATGCGATGCTGACATTATTGCTATTCTCCATCTACCTGAAGGAAGGAAGCCCTGAAAGTTAGATCCCTAGATTATCGTTGTTCTGGCATTTCCATATGCTGTGTATTCTTGTGGGGAAGAACTGCAATGCCAGATCTTCTCCTTAATTCCAGAATGAGCACACTGGTAGATAGTAAGACATCCTATAGCACATTCCACAGGGAGAAGTCAGATACCCTTTTATAATTAGACCTGTATATGTCATCTAGTGCACATTTTTCGATTGGAATTATTTGGCAGGTATTCATTTGCATAATATTTGCAGATGAATATAGGTATTAACTCCAAGCAGAGGTTTCAGTGGTATGTTTTACACTGAGGTTTATTAGCCTCCAATAAAATCTGGCTAGACTTTGCATTTAAATCACAGTATTTAGGATTATATTTTTCTCTAACAAACTACAATGCACATATGGATGCTGCAATTAAACTAACAGCTGTGGAGCTCTAAAAGTTATCAAATTGCAATTTTTGTGGTTTGCAACAAATTGATAAAAATTAACATGATGCTATAATCAGCAACAGAAAGGAGATAATTGCTACTACTGCTATAAAAGGATATTGAAAAATAAACTAAAATATATAATGGAGGAGCAATTCCCAAACCAGTCATTTCATACTGCAAGTCCAGTTAGCTATCCATTTTCTAAACCACTTTCATCTAGGAAGGTCAACATTGTAGCAAGCTCAAGCTGAGAAGGTTAGACCAGGCTTTGCTATCCTCAGCAGCAATCTCCAGGCCATACTGTGGAACTCCCAGGAATACTCACACAAAATAAGTGATATGATGTATCTAGTACCTTGGTTCTGTCCTGTAGCCTTCTTCCTGTGGTTCCACTGCTATTCTTTAAAACCCAGATGTTGCTAAAACAAATTCATGACAACATATGCACAGAACCACACAAGTAGTCAATGGTAAACTGTTTTTGTACAAATTCACAAGGCATAATTACAAACAGAAGGTACAGGCAGTTAGCTTAGTACTAATCTATGAACCTATGAACCTATAAAAATCAGAAAAATGTTTGTAAGGGTTTGTACAAATTCACAAGGCATAAAAATCAGAAAAACGTTTGTAAGGGGGACTAACTCTTACCTTGAGCCTCTATTGTTACTTCCAAAATGACTCCAAATCAGAGAAAGAGCAGTCACTTGAAACAAAAAACAATGTAGTACTCTTTCTTCAAGATACTGCAATCCCAGAGTATATTTTGCAGCATAAAATTCAAGCTCATACACATTGCTGTGAAGAGTAGACAGCCAACATATGTAAGAAAACAATGTACCAAGCAAACATGCCCCATCAAATTAAAAATCAGCAATCAGGTTTCAAGGATCTGAGTGGAGGCCCATCCAAGGCCTGTGCCTGGTACACCAACTGCAGAAGGTAGACAAGGGATGTTCTCACTATGTAATAATACTACCTGAAGTGAAACCACCCATTGAAGGGCAACAGTGTGGCTACTCAGATAACTTCCCACTTCATAATGCTAATCACTCTGTCATAAAGAAAGAAAGAATGTAGCAATCCTACAAAAGAACCCTATTAATATCACTTGTATCTTTGTTTCTTTCATCTGATCACTGCTCAAAGTTAAAAATCATAGGTAAGAATGGAGTCATAGACTTTCTATATTAAACTTTTTGTCCTCTCTCTCCCACCTCACCCTATCACCATCTTCCCACTTACCCCTTCTCACTTCTGGTACTGGAAGATGTCCGGAGAGTGAAGTGAGAGGCAGGAATAGAAGTTCTCGCTATATGAGCGGTTTGAATAATTCTGATGATCCTCACATTCTTGTACTTGTCAACTTGTAAGTTCACTGCAGTGACAAGATATGCAAAGCTGCAGCAAGCACATTGTGCACACCTGCACAGCTCAGTTGCAGTGCTTGCACCTGTTGGAGAGATTTGTGTCCCTGTGATCTTGTAAACTGGAGTGCAACAATGAGCCTTCCCTCAGGTAGTCCTTCTGCTGCAGGACTTAAGGTGTTTAATCCCAAATGTGGTGTGAGTTCTATTCCTTTATGGCACAGGGATAGATAGGTATATAGTTTTGCCTTATGATTCAGCTCTTGCTTTACTACTAGAGTCTAGTACATTGCATGCAGTACTGCTAATATTGCAACCATTCATTGGTCAGTCTCTCAGCCTTCTCTACCCCTATTCATGAATAGGATCCAAACATACTTAAACTCCTCCATTTGGTATACCTGCTCCCCACCCCAGCTGCAGAGAGCAATCCAGACTTTTTAAGACAAAGCCAGGGCCTATGATTTGGAAGTGATGGTTTTCATCTGATTCACTTTACACTCTCCTGGGTACTCCTCCACTACATGCTGAAATCACAGTCAGCTGAGATGAAGAAGATAACATCACTAGTCTGCTGAGATGAAGAGAATAACATCAACAATCAGCTGAGATGAACAGGATAACATCACCAGCCAGGTGAGATGCAGAGAATAACATCACCAATCAGCTGAGATAGAGAGAATAACATTACCAATCAGCTGAGACAAACATGATGACATCACCAGTTCACTGAGATGAACAGGATAACATCACCAGTCAGCAGACACAAACAGGATAACATCACCAGTCACCTGAGATGAACAGGATAACATCCCCAGTTTGCTGAGATGAACAGGATAACATCACCAGTCACCTGAGATGAACAGGATAACATCACCAGTTTGCTGAGATGAACAAGATAATATCACCAACAAACAACAAAGCTGCAGTCTCATATCCCCAAGCTGAATTCTCTCAGAAGCTTGGCTGTCCTGAACCTCATGTCTATGGAAAAAAATCAATAATAGGAAGCAGACGAGACAACCTTTAGAAGAGTCCTCTGCCCATCTTAATGAATCTGACAACATCAAGAATGCAGACACAGCTCTACAAATGCAGGAAGTTAATGGCATGTGTGGGCATCCCTGGGATCCCATACTGTTACAGCACCTCCACAAGACATTCTGGGGAACACAGTCATATGCCATCTTCAGGTCCGCAAAATGTGTGGAGACCATGGTGAGAAAAACCCATGTAAGGACGAAGGGTTCATTCACTATTCTTTGGGTGCGATTGATTATGCACTGTTTTTTGTGACTAAGGATTTCAGCTATCAGATGGAGTCTTTGACAGGCACTTGTAGTGAAGCTGAGGTGCATAATCACACTGTAACTTGAGCATAACCTCCTGCTCCCCCTTTGTGAAAATGGGGAATAATACACAGGTTTACTGATCTAGTAGGTGCTGTTTCCACCTTGCATTTAACATGGAAAAGACACATTAACTACAACAACCTAACAATATCCAACACTCACTATTTCCAAGTTGATCTCATCTGCTCCTGACACCTTGCTAGCATGCAACAGTTTACGTGCCAGAGTGAGATCCTCTTCAGAAATGGAATCAGCCTCACAAGTAACTTCTGGCACTATCTCCTCAATGAATGTCATGTTCACTGGGTGTAGGAGTTCCTGAAAGTCATCCCTCCCTCTTTTATCAACACTACTAGTTGCAGTCAGTGCTTTTCTACTCTTGCTCAGAACAATCTTAGCAACATCTTACCACCACAAGTTAACTTGTGGTTTCTTAGAATCCTCTTTGATCCCATCCAGATGTTGTTCTCAGTACTCTCATTAAACTCCCCATACCTCAAACACGGGTCTTTGCTACAGTTGCAGTCACATTTGCTACCCTCCTAATCTGTTGATATCTATTTATCAGATCTGCAGACACCACCACCAGTATTGCACAGAATAGCGCATTCTTTAACTTGATGGTTTTCTCCACTGCTGGTGTCCATTACTGAATGCTAGGATAATGCATTGACAAATACCAACCACACTTTTGGCCACAAGTCCTTGCTACCACCTGTCGTCTTGAACAGTGTCCATTCAGGAGCTAGCACCTAACATCTTTCTGGATGTGGGAATTGAAATCATCCCTCACAGAAGCACGTACTATGCATTCTCAAGACATCCTCACTACACTTGTGGATCTTCCAGACCTATCCAGTACATCACTAACTTCACTTTGCTGTGGTTATTAAGTGATAGCACAACACCCTTCTTGACAAAAGTGTCCAGAGTGTATGGACCCAGGCATGATGTCCTGACTACAGTGTTATTCACTGACTATTGGCTGAAGGTGCTTTACACATAATACACTTATAAGTCACCTTGTGCAATGTAGCCAGTTCATCTGTAGCACAGAAGTCCAATAGCAATTTACCACTTGGGTTCAGATCAGACAAGCTATTCTTCCAATTACAACCCTCCAATTGTCTCTATCATTTTCCAGGTAAGGACTGAAGTCTGCCTCTATCAGTACAGAATCTGTTGGTGATAAGTTTTCAAGCATTGTTCCCACAGACTTCAAGAAGACCATAATACTGCATACAATGCTAATATTTTCTATGTTTTGCCTCTTCTCTGGTTACCTCATCAGCCTATATGCCCCCCGTTAAAAGTTTATTGTTCCATTCATTACTTTCAGGGGTGAAAAGGAAGTGCCAGTGAAGTCATCATCTGCAGCAGGTTCCAGGAGTTTATACTATTTAAAGTCTCCATCCCCCTTGCTGTGGTTTGAAATTTACCAATCAAATCAAGGCTTGCAGTACAGGATGGGTAGTGGCACACTTCCACACATGCTATCCTGATGGCAATGGTATGCACTGAAAGATAAGTCACAGATGTTACAGACCCACAATGGTCCTGAACACTGCCCCTCCCTCTGGGAGGAGTAAGCCAGCATCAGCTGGTCCACTCTCATCTCCCATGTTCCATCTAATTTTTAAAGTAAAATATTAGTGAAACCCAGGTCATCTGGGCTGTAGTCAGCAATTTATCCCTAAACACCATGGACTTGGGCCGATTATTATACTTTAGGCAAGCTGCCATTTCTGCTACTGAGCTGCACTGCTGAAATAAACATCATGTTTCTTTATGCAGCAAATGTGCTTTGTCTAACATAAGAAAAAATAATGGAATGTAACTCCTGTTACATTAAAAATAGATTTACTGATACTAACTTAGCCTAGCATTATTGCGACTTTAAGAAATACTAAATACATAAATGGTTACTACTCAGTCTTCTGAAACACAAAGCATTTAGCAAAACCAGTGGTCACATGTTCTTCTGAAATGTTAAACTCTTTTCAAAGGAAGACTTGTTTGAAAATAAGGTTTTTAATGAGTTAGCATATGTATAGCAATGTTTTCTTTAAAAGAACTCAGTCATGATGCAGTGCTCCTACTTTTTTCTAACGACACTGCATCTTGAAGCAATCTTTTTAATTAAAACCATAGCTTTCTATAACTTGCGCACAATTACCTATGTAGTTTATTTTATTAAAAGAACTAATGTTTACCATGAAAGATATATCAGTTACAATCATGATGCATGGGTTTATTAAAACTTAAATTCTTTACTCTTATTTTTCACTCTCTTTTCTTAACTGAAGTAATTTTTTGTAATAAACTTTTTGTAGTAAAAGAAAGAGGAAAAATATAAAATGTTGAACGCTCTCCGTGTTGTGTTGCAGCTTTGACAGTGTAGTAGTAGTGCGTGATAAATTAGCAGTATGCTTTAACCCAGAGCCTGGAAAATTAACAGTTAATTAGGAGTTGATAAATGACAGATCCTAGTGAGACTTAGCTTAACTTGCTTTTAAATGTGTTTTCCTCTCCTATCTCAGAACAGCAAGTGTTTATGTGCTTGTAACAAGTGTCTGACTGAACAGTTACGCCTGTAGTTTCTCATACATTTGGACTACTCTCACATGTCTTATTCCCTCAGGGATGCTTCAGTACACTTAACACTCTTAACATGACAGAACATTTTATCTGTATTTACCCACATAACAAAGAGACATGCCAGTGGTTTTGAAGACAAATCGTGGTTGTTCTTTTCTTAAAAATCATATGAAAAAAATTGGTGCTGGTTTAGAATAGAAGAGAGTGGAAAGACAATAAGACTGACTATTTTAAAAGAGTTTAGACCTTCTTTATACCAACTATTATTTCTTTGAATGCACAGCAGAACCCTTAAAAATAATATATGTAAGCTATTATTGTAAAAGAAGAGAATTTCTGTGTATACAGAATAAATGATCTATTGTCAAGACACACTACATAATCAATAAACAGATTTAAAATAATAATTAAAATATATATTCCTCTCCCTGGCAATAAGACACTAATGAGATATTAATTAAGCTAACATTTTAAACCATGAAACAACCTATTGCAGCAAAACAATTGAGGTTGTTTTCTATTTGAAATAACCTAAACAAGGAATTTTTGGTGAAAGAAAATTGTGAGTAATAAATAAACAGTTTTAGAAGAACAATTAAGGAATTTTGCTCTCTAGAAATAAGATTAATTGCATCAAGTAATGTTTTTATATCAAGGCATATATACTGCCTTGCTTTTAGTGAGGCACGTCTGTACCTGTTTGTAGCAATCTTATTTTCAAACCATCACATGTCTGCTTTTGTTATGTTATGTGGCACTGCTGCTTAATGGTAATTGTTTGCCAGAACCAATTAATTTGACAAGGAACCGTTTAAAAGATGCCAAAGATGTATATGCTCCACATCTAGGAAGAAAACATAATTCAGCATTTTGTAGACCAATGCACCCTAGAGCAATTAAGAAATGGAAAAGTTTAGTAAATAGTGTACTGCTGGCAATGGATTCTTCTAAAGTTATTTCAACTAGGCTATGATTCAAGGATAAAAAACTGAACCAGTCAAGAACAAAAACAGTTTGTACTAAGTTATTATGTTAACAGTTCATCTGTGCTTGAGAAGCCATAGTAATAATATATATGCAGGTACTAGAAAACATGTGGAAGTGTAATGCACATGAACATAATTTTAACATACTAAGGTTTGACTGGTGTATCATCGTTAATTCATTGGGTCATGCCTATAAAACACATCATTCTATTGCTGTGTTAAACAAAAGTACTTGACTCTTACTTCACTTGCTTAAAGCTGCCTAAAGTTATAATTTGCCAGCAAGGTTCTGCATCATCTAATTCAAGGCTCATACCTTTAATCAGAGGACCACACATACATCTCAAAAACAGATGCAAATGTATTTCAGATTACAAATGTTCATTCATTGTCAGAGTCTGAAACTCAAACTAATCTTTAACCTACACACAAAAATGTAGTTTAGAGCATAGTCTAAAAATATGTCAGACAGCTTAGGTCTCCAAGTGTGTGGGTAGCAGCTGGTGGTAGCATTTAGGCAGGTAGTTTAGATTCCTAATTGAAGTAAAGGAAGCAATAACGGTGGCCTTAATTGCAGAAATTACCAGTGCTACTTTGAGGCTGACATGTGTATAATGACCAGGCGGATGGAAACACTAAACTTAATGTTGCTTGGCAGTCGGTTGTAACTGATAATCACCTTCATAAAGTCATTGATGGTAATCTGTTTTAAGGGATTCAACTAATTCCGAAATACTTATGAACATTTACTGCTACACTGTCTAAATCACAGTTTTTTGGTAACAAAACCAGAAACATGCTCCTAAATGTGTAACAAGAGAACAACACTAACATAAAAAAGCTACTATATTTTTATACAGTAGCTTTCTTGGCCCTTTCTCCTTCCTTTTAGAAATGCTTACATTTATTACTTTACATGGTAATAAAGGAGTGTAATGTTCATATTTTTGTCTTTATTGAAACCAGATGCTATTCTTTGCTGGCAAAAAACACACTGCAGACAGTGCAGCTGACAACAACATAAATAACTTGTGCAGTTTGCTATTAATAGTCATTTCAGAGAAAATGTAGCAACATTTCTAAATAAACTTATATCATTACAGGACCATTCCATTTTAGAACATTGAACAGGTCAGTGCTAAGTACCTAGTAAAAACCCAGCACAGTTACTATTAATACAGTAAATGGATACTGCATATTGGTCTTCCTTATCATTAACACTCCAGAAATAATTAGTTTTATGTTAACATACTCATATTCTTGTTCAGTGGGAGGGCAAGGCTAAATTAATTTCATTTATGCATGTATTCATGTATGTATATTTTTACTTATGTTTTATCTATAATCTGCATTTCTGTTGTTTGCCATTTTCTTTATAAATTAGCTGCATACAAAAAAAATACCTTTGTTGACTTCTTATAGTGGACTACATACATAATGAACTCCGTGCAAATGGTGAAGATATCATAAACTTACTGAGAACACAAACACACACGCACACACACAATCACACACAATCACACACACACACACACACACACACACACACACACACACACACACACACACACACACACACACACACACATACACTGTTATTATTCCAGTACTGATGTGCAATGCAATTGTATCATGCATGAGACAAAACATTTTATTGCAAATGTATGCATTTCCTGGTTTGTTTGCAGTGTCTGGTAGTGAGTACTTTAATGTCATACTGTACTCTACATTACACTCCTATGGTAAGCTGTAATGTACTTTAATAGACCAATGTTCCTGGAGATCCAGGGTGCTTGCAGGATATAATGTGATATTGCCTTGCCATAGTTGCAAACTGAGAGGATCTTTACATACTGTCTCCTAAGTGTATATTTTCTGGTGTGCCTGGTCTGTAATGAAGTGAAAGTGAACCGAATAACATCATATAGTGTAAACAGCATCATGGTGTTCACTACAGAATTTACGACTAACTGACATTTTGACCACTTTACTAGAGACAACGCTAGATATTCAGTCTGTCTGTCTGACATAAAGGTCATCAAAAACTGAAACCATATCATGGCAGATCAGCTAGATCACTGTTGGTAAAACAGCCTGCAAAAATAGAGAGAATCCAGAATCCATTTGACAAACACTTGGAACAACAGGAAACTTCATGATAGATCCCACAAATATTCCAAAGTCCCACACTGTCAATATTAAGAATTGTCAAAGTCTTTCTTTGTATTATGTTTTCCCACAGTGTCTGCCAGCCATCAAACCTCTCCTGTTTATCAGCTCACCCCATTTTTTCCTCCATGCTGGTATTTCACAATGACTGCATTTGCAGGCTGGGGGGGGGGTGTTGTATGGGCAGTCACTGGCATTTAAATAGTAACAGCTTTTGTTCTGGTCCTAACCCTACCCCTAATGGCTCATGTATTCACCAGCATCACCATAAGGGCATCCTATACCCTGCCCCTACATGGGAAGGAGGCAATGTATAGTGCAGTCCATCTTTAAGATTCACCAGAAGCCTAAACATGCATACAGGATGTCGTATGATGCTGTTTTCCTTCTTACTTGCAGCCATGGTAGTAAATTATGTGAATGCATGCATGCTGACTCTCTATGCTTTGTTATACTTAAACTTGTACAAAGTACAATTTAGACAAACAACAATGTCATGGTAATGGGGAAGACAAACAATGCCTGAGATCAGCATCTCTTTTCTCAGTGTCCAGCCTTGGGTGTGGCACCACACAACTAAGGTATCACTATTATGTCAGTGGGTACTCAGGGAAAGGAAAGGCATGATAGTTTAGGCTAGGATTGTATTCTGAGGAATAAAATCAATATGAATTTGGAAATCCAGTGGTGGTTTTGTAGAGAATAGATGCTTTATTGGTCTTCATAACATTAAAAATGGTAATGGTGCTGTGTTTTAGTGCTGTATTTTTTAAATAAGTTATATGTTATAGTCTCTGTGACAAAACTGTGGAAGTGTCTGAAAATGAAATCTGATAAACAGTTGTTTTTACTGAAAAATTTGGACAGGGTCTCTGACCACAAGGTGGGTGAAGAATAGATATTGGTCCCTGCAGAGGTGTCAGGAGCTCAGAGTAATACTGGTGAGTATGAATGCAATGGAAAGAACTGTTGCTGGGCTTCAAGGAAATGAAACAGAGAGACCCAATAATGTTATAGATCTAATGAACAGAAGGGAAGAGGAGATGGTTGAGGTCATGAACATTCATGAGGATATGGTGTGAAGAATTATGGGAGCGGAAGATGACATTTCATTCTGATTATGAATTTTGAAAGATATGCTGCAGATGATGAGGACTGAGCTCTAGGGAGGATTATCTGACTAACCAGAGTTCCTGAGAAAGTGTAAGACAAATATGTGACTTGAATATATTCAACCTAGGTTGGCTGGATGGACTGAACTGAATACAAGTGAAATAAAGACTGAGTGGCTCCTTAACGTTTGCATGTATGGTCAGATTGTTGCTGGTGAAAGGTCAAGGCTCACAATGATTAGATTTCAGTCATACACAAATAATGATCAGGTAATGACATTGTCATGATAGCCAAACAAAATATACTAAACTGATGTAGAATGAGTGCATTTTGAAAATGATGACTGTGTTGCAAATTTGAAGAAGACAGGTCCAGCCGGCAGCATCAGTGAACAAGTGCTAAATGAGACAACTGAAAATGTGGGTCGTGTATTAAGTTCCATTAAGGGATCACTTTCTATGATGGTATACAACTTTCTCAAATTCACAAGAAGGGCTTAAAGAGGTTATAGAATATGAACCTAGATAAGTGAAAGGGGACATTTCTATTGTAGTGCCAGATGCAGGGAAAGAACCCTTGACATCTGAGCATGAGAAAGCAGAAAGTCTGTCCATAAATTTACTTAAGATGTTTCAAAGGTCAGTGGACTAAAAGATATTTTTGATTTCTAGATCAAGGCTATCACAAAAATAAACATTTTTTTCTTTGTTTCTTCACTGCTTCTCCTGACTTTGGGTTTCTCAAGTGTCACCCCCCCAAATGCAGTTCTCCACACTTTTGCACTCCTCCAGGAAAGACCCACAATGGAAAAGTTAGAAGAGTTCATGTATGTGGGGAGCTCCCAGTTCTCACTATACAGGTACCTGGGGCTAAGCCTCAGTCAATAACTGCAGATATGGTGCACATTGGGTATTTTGCTTTGTTAGAGTCAGTCAAAACCAGGAAAAAACACCAAAACTAAAGTGGAAGTCACAAATGGCAGACCAGAGGTTATAAATCCACAAAAATTTGGTTTATTAGTCCACAGGTATAAGCGCTTTCGTCCCAATCAAATCACATAAGGAACTTCATCAGATACAAGGTTTTAAAATTTTAAAAATCAAATAAATAGACTTGAATAGGTGACATCACTTCCTATACCATATTTAAAGGGAAACGGACAAGCAAAATATTTCATTACTGTTTAAATGCAGCCATAAGATATGACACACATAAAATGCAACAATAAACACAGAAGTAAAATGCACAAGACACATAAAGATATAAGAATTTCTCAAATTAGTTTAAAAAATATATAAATAAGTAAATAAATGTATAAAAAGCAGTTGTTATAGTGTTGTATTTTATCCACACCCCACCATCAGTTAATATAGGGCAGCAAGTAAATAACATATTCCAAAAAAAACATTTTTAAATTTAAATTAATATCATTAGAATGCATAGAATGTATCAAATCAGTAATGAAAACAGTGCTGGTAAATGTAAAGAATTAATACATATAAAAATATTTTTTAAAAATAGATTATAATGATATTAATTCATAAAACTAATTGTGTTTATACAGATAGTTCATCTTTTGAGGGCTTTCAGTTTTAATAAACTACTAATGGTCAAGCTGTCATTAAAGCCAGGCCAATGTACAGCGTCCAGTCTAAGTTGCCAAATCAGCTCAGCCCTTTCAAGAAGGTATGGCCAAGCTGCCCCCCTCTTTATATGTTTTTGAACTTCTAAAATAATGAATTTGAACTGATGTCCCTTGTTAACCTTCACATGTTTCGACAGTACATTACAGTCATATTCATCTCTAATGTTCCTGACATGCTCACTAATCCTGTTTTTAAGTTTCCGTTCAGTTTTACCGACATAAAATCAAGGACAGTTGGAGCATGTATGCACACACACACACACACACACACACACACACACACACACACACACGTGCACACACGCACATTCACACACACACACACGCACACACGCATGTACGCACACACACACACACACACACACACACACACACACACACACACATGCACATGCACATACAAACACACACATGCACATACAAACACACACATGCACACACACACACACACACACACACACACACACACACACACACACACACACACACACTCATGCACACACGCATGCATACACATGCACACACACACACACACACACACACACACACACACACACACACACACGCACACACATGCACACACACACACACACACACACACACACACACACACACACACACACACACACACACACATGCATACACATGCACACACACATGCACACATGCACACCCACACACGCACACACACATGCACACACAAACATACATTGGCAGACAATTTAGAATGTGGGAGTAAACCAGAGTACCCAGAGACAAGCTGTGTGAACACAAGGATACCATGCAGAGTCTATTCAGAAATGAACCAGAGAACCTCTTGCTGGGGGAGTAACAATGTTGCACAATTAACAACTTTGTTTTCCATAGCCACAATTAGAAGACAAAGAATTAAAATTGATGGAACTGGTAAAGTGGATTGCTCAATGTGAAATTATGTTGTCATGTATTTTGTTTCTATTGACAAGTAGCTAAACTGAGAAAGCAATTTTGTACATTTTGATGACGGCTGGAAAAAGACATCTAGAAAGATGAAATAAAAAGAGATGCCATGTAAAACTAATGTTGTTTAACTGATGGATTAGTTCAACATGAGAGAAGGCAGGGTAGCTCAGAAAATTTCATGGACTAAGTTTGTTAATAGATGACTTCCTTAGTAGACTGAAATTCTTAAAGCATATCAACATACATTAAGAATGGCAACTATTTCCAAGCTATTGAATGAAGAAGTTTTGGTTTTATAGGCAAATATCTGCTGATTGTGTCTTGCAGTGCTAAAATTAATAGAGTGTTATTTTTCAGTAAAGTGACTCTTAGGGTAGAAGATCAGACTTACATAATCTCAAAACATTTGTTTATTTGTAAATATGTTTGAAAATAGTTAAGCTGAAAATGTTACTTATGTTTTAATTATTAATATTGTTTATACATTATTTATGAAATGCTTAATAGTTTTAATTCTGTATTATTGGTTAGTTTAGACAGGTGGATAATATGCACTAGACAGATGGGAGGGCACCTGCAAGATTAAGATGTTCAGTTACATTAGCTGATTATTTGCTGACAGGTGTGAGGGTGATGATATAGAAAATTATAGTGGTATAACTTTATATAGGTGATACTGGTACATTTGTAAACTGATATAGTTAATTATGACAGTTGTTTATGAATGTCATTACAATCCATCTGACAAAAAAAAATCAGTAATCCAGTCCATTAACCTTGAGGTAAATTTTGCTGGACATTAAAAAAAGTTAGAAAGGAAGGCAGTGTATGTAGTACTATATATTGTGATCTTTTGTGTGTTATATAACAAAAACTCTCTTACTTATTTACCATCACTGGCAAGTTCCATTAACATAAAGTTTCTGCTACTTGCATAGTATCAGAAGCAATTCTGTATAACTTTTAATATGACAATATATATCTAACTAAATTGTAACATTTGATATAAAGCACTACATTAACAGAGCAAAGATTGCTTATTACTTATGTTGTGTTTATTCTTAATGGCCCTTTAAGGTAAAATGTCCAATTTTCAAGAAACTATCATACTAGAATGAAAAGAAACAAGCAAAGACTGCTCAGAAATTGATACAGTAAAGTAAAAAAAAAACAAATCAAAGCAACATTTAAAAAAAAGTGATGTAAGGACAATTGGATATAACAATATACAACGGTTTGGATTCAGAATGAATACTACTACCAGCACTATGTGGGCAACACTGTAGTGCCTGCTATTATGATGGAGATATGTTGCCATTGAGAGACATGATAAAGCTGCATAGCGGAACAGCTCATTAGTGGCTCATTACCAAGAAATTGAGTGCAAAATATCAAAAAAATGTTTAACATCATGATCCATGCATAAAATTTCAGGAGAGAATATTTCCATAAAAACAACATTCCTGTACACAGACAACCCTCTCCTCCTACCACCCAACACTACAACCTGTGAAAGATGCACTTACATAGCCATACTGGAAGCAAAGCTCTCTCCACCCAAGACTGTTCTAGATGGTCAAGAGGAGAAGGTTAACACCCGCACTACACTTCAAGCAACACATAGCCCTTCTAAACCCACACCACCAACACCCACACATAGCAAAACTAAACCCATATACATGGAGGCCCTTAACAGTAACCTGCCCAAGCAACAAGGACCTCCGATGCTGAAATCCAACAAACACCAATCACAACCAAAGTGTCACATAGCTCACAATACCAGTGTGCCACCCAACAACAGCCTCTAAGGCAAGACAATGTACCCAACACTTTAGGCATAGGTAGCTCTATAGTCAGGCACACTGATGTCCCACTCACCAGGCTGAACAAGGAAAAAATTACAGTCAGCTGCCTGTCAGGTGCCAGGATCTGCCACATAATGCATGCACTCAAGTCACTCCACAACAAGTACAAATATGACTGTCATTGTCCATGTTGGAGTGAATGACTTGAGACATACCTGCCTGGACTACATGAAAAGAGACATGGAAGAGCTCTCAGATTATGTGGCCCAGGCAGATATGGCCCTAGCCCTGAGTAGCATCCTGCCTTCGCCCAGAATTATACCACAGTATAAGGACAAAAGGATTGACTTCAACAATTGGCTAAGCTTCTGGTGTCATTCAAAGGGGATCCAGTATCTGTCTGCCTGGGATGACATGATCAACAAACCATGATTCTTTGCCAGAGATGGTCTGCACCTGTCGTCCCTGGGATTCAGGTTACTGTCTAAGGCTCTTGCCAACCCCATAGTGCCTTTTTTAGGCAAGGTTCAAAGGACAAAACCACCACCGTAACAGGCACAAGTCTGCAAAATCTGAAGGTAATGCTACTCAATGCTAGAAGTCTAAACCTCAAAATGCACTCTCTTGAGGCACTCCTAAAAATGGAGAATGTTGATATCTGTTCAGTAACTGAGACCTGGCTCAAGGCTCCAGAGTGCACCCCTGCAATACCAGGCTACAACTTTTACCACACTTTTTGGCCAACAAACCAGGACTAAAACACTTAAGGTGGAGGAGTGTCCATATTCACCAAGGATATTCACAACACCAGGCTAGTTTCCCAACACAATGCATCTGAAATTCTCCAGCTGCAACTAACACTAGGTAAGACTGCAATCCCAATTGTAGCTTGCTACAGATCCCCCACCATGCCCCAGGATTCTCACTATACCTTTCTAAACATACTGGAAAATATTAAGATACAATCAAACACCCTAATACTGGATGATTTCAACTACCCTGCCGTTAACTGGGAAAACTACTCGTGTACCAACACCTTTGCTCAACGGTTCTTGGAATTCATAAATTCCAGCGCTCTGGATCAACTAATCCTTAGTCCCACAAGGGGCTCCAATATCTAGACCTGCTCATTACCAACATGGGAAATCGATGCTCCACACCTATGGTCACCCCCTCATTGGTCAGGTCTAACCATAAGCTAATCATCCTTGACATCCACATCCCACCCCCACTCCCCAGTAAGGAAACTTCCGTAAAAAACTTCTCCAAAGCCAACTTCATGCTACTCATGTCAGAAGTGACAAACTTCATGACACCCATGAAGACAGGAACTGAAAGTTTGACTGCTGAATCCTACACTAAGGCACTGTACGAGCACATCCACTTGTGCATGAATCGTGCCATCCCCAATAGAACCAAGATGATCTCTTCCAAAAAAAAGGAAGCCAATCTGGTAGTCCCTTGCCATAAACAAACTTTACAACAAAAGGAAGAAACTGTTGCAGAAAAGAGGAAAATCCCAGGATGCAAAAAACTCCCTTACCAGCCTCAGTAAGAAGCTGAGATCCCTCATAAAATCCTCCAAAGCTAGTTACAAAAATAAAATTGCCAAAGATTCCAAAGACAACCACAAGGCATTCTATAGTTATGTCAATAATCTAAATGGCAATGCTCAGATCTGCTCTGAGCTACAACAGCATGGCATTAAATGTACTGATCCCAAGGATATTGCCAATATCCTGGCAGATCGATTCCGTGCAAAGTTCACCCCCCTCTCACCCCCTAAAGTGCCCATCTCAATACAAAAAGATTGCCAAATTCCGGTAATAATGGCCACACAGGTAAATAACACTCTCTACAAAGCTAAGAATACAGCATTCATGGGACCAGATGACTTCCCAGGCTGTGTACTACCTGAACTACAAAAATCAACTGGCACCTCTCCTAAGTGTCATGTTTGATCATAGCCTCACCTCAGGCTTCATGCCCACTGAGTGGTGCACAGCTACAGTCATTCCACTCTTCAAGGGGGGATTCACCTTGGATCTCGGTAACTACTGCCCCATCAGTCTGACATGCCTGATCTGCAAGGCCATGGAACATATTATTATGGAACTTATAAACAAAGACATTGGCAACCTTCAAAGACTGGATGCCATGCATTTTGGGTTCGTGAAGGGCCGATGTTGTCTACTGAACCTGATTGACTTCTTCGAATCAGTCTCCAGAGCTGTGGACAAGGGTAAGGTGGTCCACACAGCCTATCTGGACTTGGCCAAGGCCTTTGACACCATTCCCCAATTGGGAATCATAGATAAACTTACTAAGCTCGCCATTAATCCCTACATCACTCGATGGGTTGCCATCTGGCTTACTGACAGAACCCACACTGCAAAAGTAAATGACTCCAAATCCAGCTCCAGACATGTGACAAGTGGAGTACCTCAGGGTTCAGTCTGGGGACCGCTCTTGTTTGACATCTACTTCTCTAAAGTACAGGCCAACACTAAGGGACTCTGGCTAAAAAAGTTCATAGATGACTGCAAACTGGGAGCCATTATTGAATCCCTAAATAATGTGGATATTCTACAAAAGGGCCTTACAGAATCAGATGCTTGGAGCCAGAGCCATGGACTCAAGCTCAATGCTAAGAAATGTATAGTTATCTCCTTTGGGAAAAAACATGTACCCATGAATTACCACATAGGTGGCAGTACACTAAACACCGAAAGTGTGATAAGAGACTTAGGGACACAGGTGGACAGTGGTTTCACCTTCGATAACCACATCGCCACAACAGTCAGGAAATCCTTCTATGTGGCACACCACATCACTAAGGGCTTTTCATCCAGAAAAAAGGAGGTCATTGTCCCACTGTACTCATCACTCATTAGACCCATTATAGAATACAACACCCCATTTGGTATGTACCTCTCAAGACATCTGCAACAACTGGAAAGGCCGCAGAAATACCTCACTAAAAGAATAACAGGCCTAAAGCAGATGCCCTATGCTGACAGTCTAAAAATACTCCACCTATAGTCTGTCACATATTGTCTACTCAGAGGTGATCTCTGCTTAACATACAAGGCCATGTCAAACCCAGAGCTGTTGGACATGCTACACTTAAAGAAATCCCAAGCCCTCAGAGACACACACTCCAGGGATCTAAACCTTGTCATTACAATGAACAAAACATACTGGAGGGATAGGTTCCTGACCCAGATACTCTCCAGACTCTGGAATAGCCTGTCCATACATGTCAAGCAGAGCACCTCTTTGGTCCTCTTCAAAAGGAACCTTGATGATTGGATGGGAGATTGGAAATTCACCCTGGGGATCATGTCAAGTCACCCTGCTAGAAAGGGGTCCAGGGAAGTAAATACTGTGAGAAAAAATAGTCAGGGAATTGTTATGTCTAGGCTTCTATAGGCCCTAGGGCCAATCGCCTAGCACCAACCTATCAACCTATGAACCTATGATTAAAGTGAGAGACAATAAATATAAGAAATGGAAGAGATGTCAAACTACAACTTTGAAAACTGAAATAAACAAGCTGGACAAACAAATTAAGCAAAGTGTGAGACAAGTTCAAGAAAAAATTGAAGAAAATTTATACAAAGATATTGAGCGTAATAGGAAACCTTACATAAGAAGTGGAAGGAGTAAAGAGAGACAAACTGATAAACTGTGTGCAGATTCTAAAATTTATTCTCAGACACAACAGATTATAGATATATTTACAAAATTGCAAGCAAAACAGTTTGGCTCCACAAAGGGGATGATAAGTTGTCCTACTGCATCCAGGAAACGTCAGATACTGCAATCAAATTAGATTATATTGAAAAAGAACTGTGCAAACTGGATCCAAATAAGGGACAGGGAGGAGATGGAATTAGTAATAATGACCTGAGAACACTTCAGCAAGAACTTACAGTACTATTATACCTATTATTTACTAGGTCATATAAATATGGGAGATTTCTCAAGATTGGAGACGTGCTTATTAAACCTGTCTTTAAGGGAAAGGGGAGTAGGACAAACCCAGAGTCATATAGACCCTTAAGTCTACTTTCATGTTATGGAAAAGTAATGGAGAAGACAAAATTAGATAAGTTATTCTCAGAATTGGATAGGATGGGACTTGAAACCATATATCAGTATGTGTATGTTGAAAATAGATCTATTACCACCTGTAACATGATGTTCTATAACAATATAGTAATAGCTATGAATGAAAAATTGTGCTGTGATGTAATTTATATAGATTTAACTTCAGCATTTGACAGGGTCACACACAAAGCACTGATCAATAAATTAGAACAACTAGGTATTGATGTACTCTTGAGGACACGGCAAGTATCATATAGCAAATGGACAGGTGAACTTCTTGGTTACAGTCAGGGTGTCCCACAGGGCTCTTTCTTAGGACCTTATTTGTTTATATTGTCTCTTTCAGACATAACCTTTTAATCTGAGGTGTTCTATAGTCTATATGCAGATGACCTGAAGTTGGGTAAACTGATTACATGTGTTAAAGATGAGGCATGTCTGCAAAAGAACTTGACTAAATTGACCATTTGGGCACAGGAGAATAATATGCTGATAAATACATAAAAAATAAGCATATGAGATTTGGGAGACATAAATTGAAAGTTAAATATTTAATACAGCATACAGAGATTAAAACTGTAGACTCATTTATCATATCAACCAATTGGTTAATGATAGTTACAGAACTATAGGTTATATAAAAAGATTTATAAAGTCTAGGAAATCAGAAATGATGAAGTCATTGTTTGTTAGTTATATTAGATGCACACTTGAGTAGACAATAACAATATCAAAACCTTATAAGAAAACAAGCATGAGTAAACTGGAAAGAGTACAGTGGAAATATACCAAGGGCATCCATGGATGTGAACATTTTAATTATTATGAAAGACTAAAATATCTGAACTTATACAGAGTTATCTAAGAGGAGATCTTATTCAGGTATATAGGGCATTTAGAGACAACTACCTCTGGGAATGTTTGGGGTTATAAAAAAGTAGTAGAGAGCCATCAGACAACCCATGTAGAAGATTCTATAGGAATGAGAAGTGTAATAACTGATTCTCTGAGAGATCAACCAATGCATGGAACAGACTACCAAACTACATTAAAGCAAGTGCTAGTTTAGATGTTTTTAAGAACAGCCAGGATGCTTATTATGGGAACAAGTGTTTTGGTATATTGGCAAGGTAGAAGGGCATTAATGCCTGTGCTTGAAATATTTGTATGTATATATGTACTCTGAATCAAATATTGCACTGTTACAAGAAACCACACTAGTGTTCCCCCTACCAATCCACACAATGCAGTTACACAGGCAAATACAGACACACACACACACACACACACACACACACACACACACACACACACACACACACACACTATGCACACATGCCAACAAATTCACACACACACACACACACACACACACACACACACACACACACACACACACACACACACACACACATGCATGCATACATGCTAGCACTCATGCACACTTACCACACACGCACAGCACATAAACATGCACACACATCTAAAATACACGCATTTATGAGCACAAACACAAAGATACATACAACCACCCACTCACACACCTGCACATATGCTCACACACACACACACACACACACACACACACACACACACACACACACACACACACACACACACACACACACACATACACACACATGACTTCACAGCATTTATGCCCCAGGATAGTAGCAGTTCCACTCCTGCCAAAGGACTGTCTGGGTGTGGGCAATTAAAAGACAAAGTACATTGTTTTCTGCTTCACTGCTCAAACAGCATAGTAGAGCTCTTCTTTGAGTCATCCTACTAATCACAATAAAACATTCTGGGGAAGCCTACATTGAGATCCCTGGACTGTTGTATTTGCATGTGGCTTTGACGGTGAGCTCAATGTGGCATTACAGAACAGAGCCTTCTTATTGCAGTGCAGCTATACTGGTCTCTCACCCAGAAACTTGTACTGCATTGAGCAAACTTGCTTGAAAAAGGTTTGTGCATTGTGATATAGGTTTCTGAATTCCCACCAAAATGTGGTACATTTTGAGAAAATAATAACAGATGTTCTAAGCAAGGATTCCAATAACATGAAACAAGGCAAAAAAAACTTATTGGTATGTATGTATGTATGTATGTATGCATGCCCTACTCTTCTCATGTTATATGTAATTGGATATGGAAATTTAATAAAGATGATAAAAGTAACTTGCAGGAGGAAAAAGCCAATGCTCTAAATCAGAGAATGAGAGAAATAGGGGAGAAAATACAGAGTTAAAAAAAGTGAGTCTGAGCCACAGAAAAAAGCAATTATGCTTACAGAAAATATTTTGTGTAAAGTTCACATAAGCAAAGAAATATGCCGCAGAGCACACAATAGAGATATGAAGATATATAACAACTACCATGGTAACTTCTGTCACAAGTAAAATTACACACAAGTTCTATGGGAGCGGACATCAGACGTTGATGCATAGTAACTGATATCACATATAAAATTAAAAACAAATTCCACTGTTGCAGACATGATTGTGTTTTACTGTACAAGTCAAGGGAAACCTAAATCACCCTTATCAATCATGTTAAATAAAATACGTGTATAGGGACACATCCCTGATAGATGGTGACAGTTTGTAATGCAGCAAAAGAGAGAGAGAGAGAGAGAGAGAGAGAGACGAGCTGCAAATGAAAGAGTGGGGAGAGCTACCAGTAGGAGACAGAGGACAGAGTCCACACATAGTCAGTTTCATCCTAGATGGGAACAAGAGCATATCCATGATTTGCTTAAGTACTCTTTTAGTAAGGATTTGAAGGAAGAAAGATTAATTGCTGTTCTGAAGTTAAGAGGTAGGGAGTTCCAAGCTTTAGCAACAGAGTAGGTAGGAGTAGAGACTTTGGAAAGAATTTTTTTAAGGTTTGGAGACAGTTAGGAGATGCTTGTCTCTGTACCTGAGATTTCTGTCTGTGATGGGCAGGTCAAGTAAATGCCTGATGGCTGGAAAGTATAGACGCTTGTGAATAATATTATGTGAGGTTGTTAGCTGGATGTAGAACAGAAGTTTGGGAGGTTTGAGCCAGTTGATAGACTGTAGAGTAATGTAGTGGTGTGCTGAGTGTTTAGCATTTAACGTGAACTTTGCAATTTTGATATAGCAGCTTTCTAGTTGGCTTTTATGGAGCTTTGTATGTTGTTCAGAATTGGAGGTCTGTAAAGTAGAGAGGGTAGGAGGTACAATTTAGCTAGTGTGAGTTTAGCAGGAGTATTTAGAAATTGCCTATTCCTATACAATAAGCCAAGTTTCTGATAAGTTTTCTTGATGCTACTTTCTACATGTAAGTTGAACTTTAGTTTGTAATCAATCATCACTCCTAGTAATTTGGTTTGGGGAACTATTTCAGTTTTAGTTTTATTTAAAGAAAATATTTTGAATGATGTTTTTCAGGGGTGAGTGATTTGGGAGTGAAAAGGAGGAGCTTAGTTTTGTTTGGGTTGAGTATGAGTTGAGATGAAATGAGTCATGTTTCGATTGAGGTGAAGGCATACTGTGTTTTCAGCTGTAGTTGTTTTAAGAGTGGAAGAGGAGCAAAGGATGGTGGAGATATTTGCATATTGAATAACAGTACCCTGTCTAGAGGCTGTATGCAGGTATTAGAGAGAAGAGGTCCAAGAATTGATCTTTGTGGGACACCTATTATGTTGGGTAGTAATGGTGAGGTAGACCCTTGCCATTTTACTGACTGCTGTCTGTTAGTGAGGTAGCTGTGAAACCATTTAATATCAGGGGACAAAATGCCCAGATTGGTGAGTTTAGAGAAAATCCCGGAGTGAGGGACCATATCAAAGGTTTTAGAGAGGTCAAGAAATACAGCTGATACCAGAGTCTCTTGCTTTATTTACATTATCAGTGAAAGATAATAGGGCTGTGGATGTACTGTGGCCAGGTCAGAAGACATGTTGGAGACTTGAAATCAGGTTATTATGTAAGAGGTGTTACTGCAGCTGATGGTGAATACATTTTTCAAGAATTTTGGAATGGAGGTGAGTATGGCAATATGTCTGAAATCTGCTACTTCACTTGAATTGCTACCTTTATGCAGTGGGACTGTGTAATATCTTTTCCAGAGGTATGAAACAGGGGATTCTGCTAGGGAGCTGTTAATATGAATGCTGATAGGTTAGGTTATTGTGTCAGCAGCAAGTTTTAGGTATTCTGGTGGGGGGGTATCTACAAATGATGAGCATGGTTTAAGCTTGAGTAGTAGTATTTTGATAAGAGACACAGGGATAGGTTTGAAGGAAAAGGAGAGGGTTGGAAGTGGAAGAGAGTGAAGATGGATGAGATGATTTACAGTTAAGTATGTTTGGTTGAGTGCTGGTGGAAACAGGTTTTAGGCAGTCAGATTGTGAGGCTCTGGGGGTGTGCAGCAGGGGTTTGGGTGAGTTTTGTTATACATTCAATGAATTAAATTTTAAACCTGATAACAGTTTGAAGTGGCATGCTGTCTGGATAGGGGTTAGGGTTCTTTCTAGATCCTGGGTAGAGGAGGAATGAGATGGAAGCACAGAATTTTTTAGGGTTATGTTTGTAAATGTCTTGAGAAGTAGTGTGAAACAACTTTTTGTTATAGATGACTTGTTTTTTTACTTGTTATGAAGCTGTCTATATAGTTGTAGATTTATTTATTTAACATTTGTTACCGGGAAAGTCCGATTTGGAACAAAGGCAATTTTCAGTGGAGGCTCAGGGGAGAAAAGCTCCAGACGCATGTCTATGTAATGTTGGTAAAAATCGGAGTACCCGGAGGAAACTCACATGAACAGAGGGAGGACATGCAGACTCCACACAAAAGGTACCCCAGCTTAGAATCAAACCAAAGAACCTCTTGCTGTGAGGTGACAACACTACTGCTGCACCACTGCACCATCATTGTCATTTCTCTTCTTATTACGTCTGGTCTATGCTCAATATAGTTCTTTCATTAGTAGTTTGTAGGATTATGTTTAATATATTTTGTTTGGAATGGGGCAAGAGAATTTAAAATATTTAACAGTGTGTTGAATTGCTCGACAACTTCATTATGGGGGAGGAATTGAAGGAAGGACCAGTTTATTGCATTTAATGTTTGAATGAAAATATCCTGGATGAATTTTGTAAGGTTGTGGGCGAATTTAAATTTATGGTCTTTATGTAAATGTATGGAAACCCTATCTGTATAAGCTGCTGAATGGTCGCTTAAAGAATCTGAGAGAATCAGCAGTTAGAAGGTTTAGAGACTAGTATCCAATCCAGGATGGATTGATGAGGTTTAGTTTTGCTGTGTTTTGTAGGAGGATTGAGTTGGGTGAAGCCAAAGAGATTTATGCTATTGGTCGGGTTGAACAATTCACATTTATAGACAGAGTACTCATTGTTCAAAATGCACCCCCTCCTAATCAAACTAAACTGGAAGTAGGGTGAAGAATGTATACAGAAAGGAACACCACCTCCCACCTTCTGTTTATGTACAGAATTCTCCATTCAAGATGGCTGATGAGTGACAATTCCTGGCAGATGATCCTCAGATAAGCTGTCATTTGATAGGAAACTTGCCAGATATGTAGTCAGAAACATTTCCACAATGTAATTGTTCTTGATCTAACAAGATATCACAAGTGCATAAAGAATTTGTGAATGTAATATAAGTTAAAATTCCTTACTACTTAAGAGTTGGATTCTGTAAAAGAAATGTGGGGTTGTAAATATCATCAAATTCAGATATCTCTGAAGAAAGATATATGAGTGGTATTTATTCTGTGGAAGATTTATTTCTGAAAACTAACAATTTCCTGACAAAAATTACATTTATATAAGAAAATTGCAATCAACAGAGTTGGGTAAGAACCTTCATTCAGCAACAGCATTCCAAAATACATAACATTGAAATGTCTTTGAATGCTATGGATAGCAGGTCAACAGGCAAACAGAATAATATAGAATTCCCACCAAACCAAAATACATAGATACTTAATAAAACTATGAACTCAAAAAATAGAAGAAGAAGGAGCAAGTTATGGCTTTTAGGAGTATCTGAAGGTATGGAAGGAGCTAACGTGGATAGACTATTAACAATTTAATTACCTTAAATATTAAAATTATAAGTATTATTATTTGGCATTGAAAGGGTACATATGTCCTATGCAAAACCTTCAAAAAAAACAAACTCTTTGTGAAGACCTATATTAGTGAAGCTCCTCTCTGACAGGAGAAAGAACTAGTTCTCAGAGCTGCATAGTCAAACCCAACTATTAAAATATGAAACAATTAATTGCAATTTGATAATTACTTTGTATTAAAAGGAATGGAAAGTAGAAAAACATATTGCCACTGGATAAATATTTGAAACAGAACAATATTAATGCAACATACTATAATAAAAATATTTTATCTAATGGTACAAGAAAATTTAACACCTTTGAAGACAAGTCTAATTTGCCAAAAAGCTACCTAGTAGTAAAGAAATGGGCAAGATAGACTAAAAAGTAAAGTTAGAAGAATTGTTGTTCCTCTAAAAAATATTAACAATAAAAGTATATAAACAAGGAATTTGATGTTTATTCATTTCATGACAAGCTAATTTAACTTAGAGAAGGAAAGCCTGAAGATATTATTGTGTAATTCCAGTAATATCAATACAATAATGCCAAAAATGAAGTTTCCTTCTTAGTAGTTTGGTAGTTAATGGGTAAAAATGGAAATTTTATAGTTGAAATGTAGCCTAACTTAGCTTTACAATAGATACCACACACATCATACACACACACACACACACACACACACACACACACACACACACACACACACACACACACACACACACACACACACACACATATATATATGGGTCTACCTGATAACACTGACACGCCAAAACACCGACAATGAAATAACCAACACAAAAAAAACGAAAAAAAGTTCAAAAACACAAAACTTCACATGCCTGACAAACCAAAATCCCGACAATCAACAAAACATTACCTTTCCCAAAATACACACACACAACACAAGCACACCAAAAACCTTACAAACCTACACTAAACCTTACATACACAACTATCTATGCACTTACCTTAACCAAAACCCTAACACAGAGGAATTTACCCTTTCCTCACTGTATTGCTATTTCAAAGTTGGTATAAATAATATAATCTTTCTGATTTGAAGTATTGTGCATTCAACTCTTAATGATTCAAACAGTTCTGAGTGTGTGACAAGTGTCATAGATTCGTGTTTATATATATATATATATATATATATATATATATATATATATATATATAGAAATATGTTTGTGAAAAATGAAAAAACAAACAAACAACACACAAAAACACAACACACCATAAACAAATATCAGATCAGTCTGCTCCATTTCTAACACACCAGCAGTTATATAAATATATATAATGGCTTTTCACACACAGATAGAGAGAAATGCAGACATCTGGAAGTGGCTTTATATACATATGCAATTACAGAAAAACCCCTCTGGTCTGAGACCCCCCCCACATGCATGTGCTTCTAATACATGTTATGCATCCTGTGCCTCTTGTAACTAATGGTACAACAGCAGTGCCACATCACATTTTCAAAAATCCATCCACTCGGCTCTGTTCCCTATCCAAAGTTGCTAGTAACAGACAGATCTGTACCCTTATATTTCCAAGTATGCATTTCAACCAGTGATGCCATGTCTCCACTGAGTTTTGTGTCCGTGGCAAAAACAATTTGTTCAGCTCAGATACGTTCCAAAAACTAATCAGGAACAATGACAGGAACCTAGTAAATCTCCCAGTAGATACCAGTCCGTAGTAAGTTGATGATCTCTCCCTACTTTCTCAGGGAATGTATCCTTCAAAGCATTAAATGAGCTGTTATATAGAGAACCCAGTTCCAGTTGTTGCACCTTCCTCCATATGTTCTGCCTAAAATGGAACAGACATCCTCTAGCAATGATTGTACTAAAGTTGAAATGGATGCTCTTAATGGCAGCAACTTCAAAGTCACATAATACAAACTCTAGAGATAAGCTAAAGTCATGTGCTGAGAATAGATAGAGAACACAATTCCACATTGACATCAAACAGTACCTGAGGGGAACACACTTACTGTAGCCTGCACACTTGACAATACCATGAATACTATACAGCTGCCTGCATAGTGTCCCTTTAGAGAAATATGTCCCATCCATCAACCAGATAGTGGCCACACTGAGGTCATGCAAATTATTAATTGTACTGAAAACAATGACAGTAGTCCCTGACGTTGTATCAGACATATGCTTCTCAATGAATGTCCTTGACTGAAACAGAAACATACTCAGTTGTACAGTTTGTAGAGTTAGATTAGGTATATGTGTTTCCTTATCCTGCTTACACCTTACTCTTCTGATGTGCTGCAGTAGAGCTTTCCTTGGTGGCATACTAGTAACACACTGTAATGATGTTGATTCCATAGCATCATCTACCAACATGCATGGGGTGCCCCCAGATAATGAAGCCTTTTGTTTTAGCAAGCCACACACATTGTATTTTTCAATTTCGAATGGATCACCTACGTGATTATGAGGGTGTGATTTGAACAGCTGCTCACCTTCAGATAGAGATTTGGTGGCAGCTCTGCCTTTACAACCGCCACTCCGCTTCAGTTTGCAGCACCAGTACCTGCGGCTGTCCTGCTTCTTTTCCAGATGGTAAACATACCCTTCAGTTATTAACACCTGCTTTGTTTTCTGTGACTGTACTCTCTGATAGAGCTGTCCTACACTTCCGGTTGCTTCAAACCGTTCATCAGACATGTTGATGATGTCTGCTGTTGTGCAAGAACTTAAAGGTATAGCACTACTTTTATACCATGGCGCTAGCAATGGTATTTCCTGTGTTTATTACCTCTCCATTTTGCTTTGTGGATATGGTATATGTACATAGGTGTCTAAGTGTATGTATAACAGGACAGTGGTAGACGTATTTCATATGTAGCATGCTTTATAGATATGTGAAATGAGCGTAAGAAACCCGTTCCTTCTATATCAGCTGGCTAATAATGTTATGTCTGCTTAATTAGTCTTTCTGGATGTTGAAATAATGTAATATCTGCTGCTACTCCAATATAAGGGTACTGTTACTGTACTACTATATTTGTTTAGTTTTTGGTGGCTTAATTCGGGATTACAATCTTTGGGAATGTGTATTTTCAATATTTTAGGTATTCAAGATTCTAGTCTCGATATTCCAGTCTTCGTGATTATGAACATTCGGGATTTAGTAGTGATCCCATAAATATATATATATATATATATATATATATATATATATATATATATATATATATATATTATAAATGATATATATATATATATATATAGATAGATATATATATATATATATATATATATATATTATAAATTATTTAACAATATAAATGTCTATCTAAATTAATTTTGGTATATTTTATGTGAGAAAGCAATTCCATAATCTTAAAGCATATTTAATGAATACTTATGATCATAAGGTGTTATCAGTACAAGGTGATGCATTTCCCTAAAATAAGAGGCTGCACATATGTTATGGGAATGTGCTCTGTAGGGTACAATTGTGAAATAACTTTGGTTCTTAACAGAACTATCCCTGTACACAGTGTGAGATGACACTGGTTAAGGAAAATATAATGGTAACTGGGTTATTCATCATTCAAAGAAGTTGTAATGTCATGCATTTTGACTTGCTTCACTAAGGATAGCCTGCACCTCTCATTCCAAGGCTTTCACATACTGGCTAAAGCTTTTGCTATCCATTGCAATCCAGTTGATGGGCATTCCAAAATAACTAATGCATCAGTCCCAAATTCAGATTGCATTAAAGTGGTTCTGCTTAATGTCAGGCATCTGAGCAAGTAATTGCATGATCTTGAGGAGCACCAGAGCTTGGAAAACATACGTGTCTATGTAGTTACTAACATTTTTTTGAAAGTAAGGAAAGCACACCCTCTATACCAGGGGTTTATGCTTTTCATGCTTTCAAGCCCAATAGTAACTATAGGAGAGTCCCTATATTTGTCAGTGAATATATTACCTTTAGGCAGATCCTTAATTTTAAAAACTTTATAAGTTGTAGGGTGTACAAGACATTAAAGAACAGGCTTTACAAGCCTTACAAGGAAGCGTTCCCATCCTGTTGGATTTACTAACCAGTTTCTTGGGAGGGCCATAACAGAATTGTCTCCTAATGGAGAGCTTGATTTTAAAAATAAAGCTAGGTTTATCTCCCACTAGTTGCCTCACCCTACTATCAGAAGTAAGGATCTGCCAATTTCTCGTAACAACATCACACACTATACTGATATCACTACTGTGTGTGAGGGCTGCCCTACATTTTGGACGACAGATGTTATGTCCAAATATCTTCTTCATGGTCCTTCTTGTGATAATGTTTTTGTACACCCTATAACTCATAAAGTTTTGAAAATTAATTTTTATGCTGACTGTAAAACTAGCAATTTGATATATGTAGCCAACTGTAGGTTATGTGAAGCATTCTACATTGGCAAAATTAATAGACTATTGAAAGATCATGTTTTACAGCATCTCAGAAACATCAGGAATAAGAATGATTTTAATGCTTTGTATAAACATACTAAGATGAACACTAGCCATTCGTTTGTATTTACGGTATTGGAAATTGTTCCTGTTAAGAAGGGGGGTGGTGATTCTAGATCAGAGTGTGCACGTGTGCACTATGTCTTTTAAAAGCATGTGAGGCTGTGCATGCACGTATAAATTCCAGGCACATGCAATCCCCTAGTGCCATTTTGAAGAAGCAGCCAGTGTGTAAGTATGTATGATCACAGCAGTTAGTTTGTATATACGTTGCCTAGTTTTAGTCAAATACATTTACAGTAATGTGTTTGTTTAGAATAAAGCTGCTTAAACAGAACCCACAAAGACTTGTTTATCCACGTACCAACACAAAAGCAACATGGTGTCAGAACTGGGATGGAAAAGAACAAAATATTTGGAGCCAGGTGATGTAAAGGTGACAGCAAAGGTAAAACCAAGAGAAAACAGTGCAAACATAACCAGAAGCAAAAAAAGGTAATGAAAAGCAACATGAATTACTTACCCGATGCAAAGAGGCAAGCAAAGGCATTACAAGGGCATAAACCGGATTATCAGCTAAGCATAAAGCTCAAAAAGTTTGCTACCTAAGGAAAATGTTTAAGATGAAAGTGTTTGATGAAACAAGTGTGTTTAAAGTACAAAACAAGCATGTTAAAGATAAAATGAGCATGTTAAAGATAAAATGAACATGTTTATTGCAGAATGAATGTGTTTAAGGTATAACTGGGCATGTTTAGAGTAAAATGAGTGCAAAGAAAGTACACTGGGCATAAAAAGGAAAAGAGTTAAACGAGCACAAAGAATGTTTGTCTTTTCAGCTTTTCCCTGTTAGGGGTCACCACAGTGGAACTGTCTGCTAACGAAGAAAAGAAATGGGACAGGGACACAGTAGAAATAAATAAATTAAGATGACTGCTATGTTGGGCAAAGTGCTGTGCTTGGGCATAATGACGGCTTTGTTTGGTATCAAAAAAGTAATTAACAGCATTTGAAGTATCTCAGAGTGTGTAAAAGTGTTTACAGTGTATGCTTATTACTGTGCATGTATTTCAAAGAGTTCACTGTGTGTAAAGTGCAACTATCTCGTGTAATTCAAATGAAGCATGGTTGCTTGAAGAAAACTTCTTGTGCTGGGAGTGGCTGTTTGCAAAGAGTCGCCATTATAGAGTACTTCTTGTACTATAAAGAGTTGCCTGGCAAGGTGCCGCCATTTTGGGAACATTTCAGTGTACTCCATCTAGTCATTTACAAAGTGCTCATACTTCAAAAGACACTAAGTTTGGGCAACGAAAATCTGATTATTTGCAGCATGCAATTGCTTAACAAGTTTCTTGTATTAAAGAAAGGTGTTTCTTACAAAAGATTATATGAGTATTACAGTGCTTGTGAATTGCTCAGTTGCATTGCAAGGTTCTTGAATCTTTCTTAAAGCGATGACTTTAATAGGTGATAATGAATTACTTTTCCTTGCCTGCCTTTATCGATAAATTTCCAAGCAACTACTTTAGCAATTTTGCCTTTACCAATTCAGAAAGCTGATGATTTAGGATTTCTGCCTTTAGTTATTGAAAGTTTCATAAAAGCATCGCAAAGTCCAAGAAAGTATTCCGTTAAGCTCTGTAAGCAGTAAATAAGTTGAAAAGATATTCCGCTGAGTTTTGTGAAGCATCAAGAAAGCTAAAAAGTTATTTTGCAGAGTACAATAAAGCATCAAAAAACTTAAAAAAGTTATTTTGCAATGCACAATGAAGCATTAAGAAATTTAGAAAGGTATTTCACAAAGTGCAATAAAGCATTGAGAAGCCTGAGAGGTTTATTTTGCAAAGTCCAGTTAACTGAAAACACTACATAGTTATTCATTCGCACAATACCGATAAGCACAAAGAAAGTGGAGATATAAAGCAGAAGAGCATTAGCCAAGTTGAGTCTTTATGCAAATTACTTATGCACATACATATGTGTATGGATTCACTTCAGAGGCTCAAAATACTGAAATCTCGAATTTCAGTCTCTCGAGCCCAAGAAGTGGAATCTACAAAACAACAAAAACTAAAAACCACGAAATTAAAAACCTCGAATACCGGAAGTTTTTAATTTCATGGTTTTACTACACACACACACACACACACACACACACACACACACACACACACACCCCCCTACTTAAATATTCTCACTCCGAGGTTGCACTACATGCAAACACACACAAAACACCCCCCACACAAGCTACTTTCTCTTTGCACACACACATCACAGCAACAAAACACTCTGACACACACCACAGCCCCTACCCCTTAACACACACACACACACACACACACACACACACACACACACACACGCACACACACACGCACACACACACACACACACACACACACACACACACACACACTTACCTGAATACATAACCATAGCGGAACTTTAGAAGTGCAAAATTCAAAACCTCCGGTATTAGAGGTTTTGAATTTCGCACTTCTAAACATTCGCTATTATGTTGATTTGGCTTCTTGGGCTTGAAATACTGAAATTTGAGATTTCAGTATTTCTAGCTTCTGAACACAACCCATATATATATATATATATATATATATATATATATATATATATATATATATATATATATATATATATATATATATATATATATATATATATAAAATGTGTGTGTGTGTATGTGTGTGTGTGCATGTGTGTGTATATTTGTTTGTATTTGCATGACCCTTTGCTGATATGTTTTAATATGGCAGACAGATTTTGAAAACCACAACCACTTATTTTTGACTCGAACATTGCAGAGAACTGGAGAATATTTGAACAGGAGTATATTTTTATACACACAGCTTATGCAGATAGAAATGCATGCACAAGGGAATTTATTTTGCTAAATCTAGCAGGATCTGAGGCTATAGAAAGAGAGCAATCATTTTTATATGCACCAGCACTGTTTGCAGGTGAAGGTGCAGACCACCATATTGTTGCACAAGCTGAGTCCAGAGAAGACCCAGAGTGTTTAAAGGATAAGTTCAGAGAAATGTTCAACCCCCAGATGAACATTACATTAGAGAGGCATTTGTTCTAAACAAGAAATCAAAAGCCAGGGGAAATGTTTGCAGCTTATATAACTGACTTGAGGAACAAGGCCAAAATGTGTCGGTTTGGTGACTTGAAAGATGAGCTGATAAAGGATAGACTTATATGTGGCATTAATAGTGCTGCTGTGAGGAAGATTTTGCTTTGTGACAGTGATTTGACATTAAGCAAAGCAATAGAGATTTGTCAGATCCATGAGGTGACAGAAAGTCACACAAACATGCTTACATGGTTTCAGTAAGCTCCACTGCAAACATAGACAGTATGCAACACCTGACAAGCAGAAACAGGTCTGAGCAAAGAACACCCACAGGAATTCCAAAGAAGGTGTCGAGTTTTCCAGAAAGTTCTAGGAGAAGTGCAAGCTCAACTGTCATCTCCGTGCCATATAAGCATGAGTCAGCAAATCCCAGGTCTAGCTTTATCGTTAACTGTTGAAATTGTGGTGCAAACCATGAATCTAAGAGACAGAAATGTTTAGCATATGGTCAGCAGTGCCATAAGTGCACAAAATGGAGCCATTTTCAAAAGTTTTGCAAATCAAGTAAGCCTCACACAGTTGTAAAGAAAGGTCATACAAGAAAACAAGTTGATCAGGTAGAGCCAAAACAATCAGCTTTCTATGTATATAGTGTATCAGTGCTGGGAGAAAAAGGTGACAGTAGATTTATTGACAAGGAGTGAAGAATTTTGCACAATTTGGATTAATGAGAAATCCACAGAGCTCAAAGTAGATGCTAAATCAAAGTGCAATGTTGTATCACCATGTACATTTGCAAAAGTGAGAACCAATGACCAACTCAATGTAACCAGCAGTGCAAAACTTGTTAATTATGCAGGTGAAGAAATTCAAACTGAACGTTCAGTAATACTTCCCTGTTACTTGGCTGAGAACTGTTACAACTTATTATTCTATGTAGTCCAATGACCTGTGCAATCTTTACTAGGTCTCAGAGATAGTTTGAGAATGAATCTGCTTTATTTTGCTAAATAAGTTCATCATGTGAGTGCAGTTCCAAGTTCAAGTTTTGCAGAAGATATTTTCTCAGAGTATGCTGATGTTTACAGTGACAAGTTGGGTAAGCTTCCAGTTGTGTATTCTATGAAATTAGACCTCAAAGTCACTCCAGTGGTCAGACCAGCAAGAAGACTTCCAACAGCTATGCAAGATAAAGTCAAAGCTCAGTTGGATAAGATGGTGCAGCAAGGTGTGATTTGTACTGTCACAGAACCAACTGAATGTCTGTCATCCTTGGTAGCTGCTCACAAGAAATGCTCAGATGAAATCAGAATATGCATTGACCCTAGAGATTTGAACAAAGCATTAAAGAGTCCATATCATCCAATGCACACTGTTGAGGAAGTCACAGCTCTAATACCAAATGCCACTATATTTTTTGTTTTGGATGCAAAGAGTTAATTTTGGCAAGTGATGCTTGATGGCAAATCCTCATTTCTAGTTACTTTTAGTTTACCCCATTTGGCAGATACAGATTTCTAAGGATGCCATTTGGAATAAATTTTGCAAGTGAAGTTTTTCAGTGTGCAATGGACCAAATTTTGTCTGGTTATCCTTGTGCCATAATAGTAGACGATCTACTAGCTTGAGGCAACGGCAACGCAGAGCATGACAGAAACCTCAAGAAAGTTCCAGACAGAGCACAGGAAGTACATTTGAAGCTTAATCCTCTGAAGTGCAAATTCAGACTTCCAGAAGTAACCTATGTAGGACATTTGTTTACAAGTATAGCCTTAAAACCTGACCCAACCAAACAAACAGCTATTTTAGAGATGTCAGCACCAGATAATGTGCAGAGCTTACAATGTTTTCTGGATATGATCAACTATTTGGGCAAATTTTTACCAGATTTCAGTGAGCTAACAGCACTGTTAAGAGAGCTAACACAAAAAAATGTTGTATGGTCATGGTTGCAACATCATTAGAAGGCATTTGATGACCTTAAGCAGAAAATTGCGACCCTCCCCCATGTTAAGGTACTATGATGTGAATAAACCAGTTGTCCTACCCTGTGATGCTTCTAATTTTGGTCTTGGTGCAGTTATTCTAGAAGGGGACAGACCAGTAGCCTATGCATCTAGGACACTTACTCAAACTGAAATGCACTATGTTCAAATTGAAAAAGAGCTTCTAGCAATAGTTTTGCATGTTCCAGGTTTCATGATTATATTAATGGTCAAGTCATTCAAATTGAAACTATCCATCAGCCTCTAGTTACTATTCCAAAGAAAACCTATGCATTCTGTTCCAGCGAAATTACAAAGAATGATGCTCAAATTGCAAAAGTACAATTTCAAATTGGTCTGCACTAAAGGTAAACTGCTTTATCTGGCTGATACTTTATCCAGATCACCTAGAAGTACACCAAAACAACTTGATGCTATAAAGCTTGTCTTTGATGTGATATCAGTGTGTACTTTTTCCACCACTAGACTTGATGAGTTGAGAGATCACACTATGACTGATCCAATTTCACAAAAGCTCAACCACTGCATCACTGTTGGATGGCCGTCAAAACAATCTAGTGTATAGTGTGCTGGGACGTGGCCAAGATGAGCACAGAGTAGCAGCTTTTCTTATCAGCTCTGCCTTTACAGAACTTTATTGACAGGAAATATTGATATAAACTTCCCTAATAATATTTTTTTTATTTTAATTCATTCTTTAAAATATATATTAGGGTACTATATAAAACATTTCAAGTAGATTTTAAAGTTTTCCTGTCAAAGTTAAACTTGGAAGTACTACAGTAAAAGAACAGGATGAGCTTCACTAAATCTTCTCATCAAGAGACAACTATAAAAAAAGAACTACAGTCATTACTAACTACTATTCAGGAACTAAGTGTCAAGATAGACAAAATGGATATAAAAATTGACAATTTCAAAGAAAAGTGTTCTCACGAAATGGACATTCTACATTAAGATTTATTGCAACAGAGGAATCAGATTTCAGGAATGGAAACTGCATTAAGTGATATGGATAATAGACTTCAGGAGAGTGAACATAATGTTGAGTTCCTGTTAAAGCAAAATTATCTTCTTCAGACAAAGGTTGATGACCTTGAGAACAAGTCCCATAGGAATAATGTGAGAATTTTTGGCTTACCGGATAACATAGAAGGGAAATAATATGTAAATATTTTTATCTTCCTGGTTGCCTGAAGTATTTGAACTGCCGGAGGCTCTTTCATATGGTATTGAAAGAGCCCATAGATCAATGGTGACATCTAAAAACACCAAGAGTAATTATACTAAATCTGTTATTGTAAAGTTCTTATCAGCCCATGATAAGGAAATGGTACTAAAGACTGCGTGGGCAAAATCCCCAATCAAACTGAAGGACAATATTATACGCTTTGATAATGACTATTCTTCTTCAGTATTATCAAAAAGGAACATTTTCTTGCCTTTAGTCAGAGAACTAAAAAAGAATAAAATAAAAACCCATTTGCTTTTTCCTGCAAGACTGAAAATATTTTATCAAGATGGTTTTAAAATTTTTGATGACCTAGACAATGCAATAACTTATATAAGATCTAATAACATACTGGAAAAAGTAGATGAAATGGAGTGAGCCATTCCTAGTCTTAAAAAGAATGCTGAGAACAACACTTGGAAAACATTTGACCCTAAAAAAGAAAATCAAAAGCTGAATCATAACAAGTACATATTTGCACTTGATTCACTCAGTTGAGGAAATGAAACCATACATCCAGGTAAGCTTTTGGTATTATATTTAATATAATGTAACTTGGTTAATTAAATAGTTGTCTATTTTGTTTTGTAGAATAGTCATTTGTTGGGGTTTTTTTTTTCATTTGTACTATTTGTTTAATATTAATTATCTTAATGTTTATTGGTTTGATTCCCATGGATGCAGTGATTCTCCTGTCTCAGATATCTATGCTTCCGGATGTCTTGTAGTGGTGCTTAACATTAGGGGGTGTATTTGTTTATCTTGATTTTGGTTCTTATAGTGGTTGGAAAACTTTTATTTAGTTATAATTGCTGTATTTGTATTTTAGTTGATTTATGGTTAATTGTTTGATAAAGGAATCTTGTATGATGGCCTGATGTATAGTTGCAGAATAGCTGTGCTAGTGATGGTACTTCTGACTCGGGATGTGAGTGGCAGTGTGGCTGGAGTAATGATATGGCTTTGTTGTCATTTCTGAGTTGTTGGTGTGTTTATTTGGAGGCTCTGGTTTGGTGCTCTAGCACTGTAGAGACATGTGTGGTATTGTTTGTGTTAATTGTATGTTTTGGTGCCTGTGTACTTTGGTCGGAGATTAACTGGAGAGTCTGGTTGATAGTGTGGTGAAGTTTTGCTTGATAGCTGTCATTGCTTCGTGTTGTGCATGCAAGTTTTTTTTTTCTTTCTTTCTCATCTCTCTCGGTTTAGAGGGAGTCTCGAGACATTGCCTTATATGTAGTTAAGTAATGTTTTACTTACTATTTCCCACCGGAACTTTGAAAGCTTTATCTTCATGATGAGCTCGAGACTGTGATATCTATTGTGGCTGGAAAGCTTGGAGCTTTCTTAAAATATCATCATGAAGGTGTCAGAAATAAATTGATCTCCTGATCCTCACCGGGAAGCTACCAACTCAAATTTGTTTCCTCATACAGTATACAGAAAGAAGATATAACTAGATTACTACTTTCAACTTTATTGTACGACATTATATGCAATAATCTCTTAAATAAATAGGGATCAAACTATGCATGTAGCCTAAATACTTTTTCTGATCATCATAGGTATTCTTGAGCCTTATGTATTTATAAACAAACAGTATTCTCATAAAATATTTGCTTTATGTATGACAAGGGTGTCGATATCTTGATGAGAAATACTAGTTGTGATGTGTGCATTTTTGGAAGATTTAATAACGCTACAAGCTGTTTATATACTTGTGTTACATGTACATTTTGTATAGCTATTGACTTCCTGAGAAAATATTCATGAAGCATTTATCAAAATGTTAAATATATAGATGTATACAATAGGTTATCTCAGTTATTTTATGAATGCATTTGTGTAATAGGCTGATAGGGATGTACCACATAGGCAGCAATAATATTGCAAGGACAGGTGCATTAAAAATAGTTAGATCTGTTTATCATTAGAAAATGTGAAATTTTCATCTTTTGTTTTGTTAATGAAATAGCTTTTCAAAATTCAAAGATAGTGTAAGCTATAATAGAATAATAAAAAGCTCATTATATTTAAATAAGGCTTTTATATAGTATACAGGAGCTATTTAAGCACCTTGCTTCTTTGAACTAATATGACCTTTTCACTAGTTTTCAGTATGGTGATGGACCCTTTGAGGTAACTCAAATTAATGCAATGAATGGAAGATCAGACTTTTAAGGTTTATTAGTCACTATTCTATGAGAGACTGCAACGGGGTGTTTGGTTATAAGAAAACTAGCAGGATGTTGTTGGTTTTACTTCTTGATGAGTAATCACTATATTTGGTTTCTGGCAAAGAAATGCAGTGTTCATTTCTTTCAGAACAATCAGTATGTTAGTTGATTATTAGTAAAATCACTTTTATTAGCATCTTATTTATTAGCTGCCAATGTTAGTGGTTATTGAAGGCCCTTAGGTGATTCATTTACAACTATGTCCCAGTTAGCTGATCACCTATGGCAGTACTATATATCATACTTCAGCCTTTATTAGCCATATTTCGGTAATAAAATAATGCCATAGTCTCTTTTTAAGGTTCTTATCAAATGTGATTACTTTAAAACAGAATAGTGAACTAATAGATCATAGTAGTTCTTAATAACCTACTAACTAATGTAAGAAAATTCTGTACTTTATTCCTAAGATGTAGCTGTCATCAATTTACTAACTGACACAACATTATATCTATACATTTGGTTCATACAAAAAAAGTGTTTATGTTATTGATGAGAAGCCTTGTTTTTATAGTTATGACTATAGACATTTAGGCAGGTGCTGATTGGATGCTGCTTTTGATAGGAGGTCGATTTGAGTGACTGATGTCATTTGAGTTAGGAGTTTTAAACTCCAGAAGGGTTTGGGTTGGTTATTTTGTTTCATGTTTATGTTATAAATATTTTCTAATAACTTTTCAGATGTTTATATCTTCTGTAGTAGGAAACAACCTTAATTTTAAGAATATGATACTCTTACACTATGTTTGGTCTAATGATCATAATAGTATTCCTATTAGATATATTCTTGTGTATTTCTTAGATCAGTATGTTTATATTTACATCATTTAATTTTCAATGTCTACACTAAAAGGTATATCAGTTAACATTAATGGTTTAAATAATCCTAATAAAAGGAGGAATTTAACTAGATATCTTAAGTTACATAAATCCCAGTTAGTATTTTTACAAGAAACTCAATAACAGAAGATATATTCAGACTTGAATCTAAAACATATAAGATTTTAGTAAGTTCTGAACATACTAAGAAAAAGAGAGGAGTAGCTATCCTATGGAACAGCATAATGCCTTTTCCTAAAATAATAGATACATATAAGGATAATAAAGGAATGTTTTGTGCAGTCACCATAGAAATAAACAGTACATTTTTCACCTTGATTAACATATATTGGATCTCAGGGATAGGGATAAACACAGTGAAACAACATCTAGATCTCTAAAGGGAACATTATTTTGGCAGGAGATTTCAATTGTATTCTAGATTACAAAGACTCTAGTACTAATGGGAAGAGAAGAATATCTACATCATCTAAATTATTAAAAGACTTTTCAGATACTTATTTTTTGAAAGATATAAATTATTTTGCAGATACTACTTCTTTGTTTTACACCTTTTTTTCTCATAGACATAACTCATACTCGAGGATAGATAGAGTTTTTATTTCTAATAATTTAACAGATTCCTTAAACAAATCAGCAGTGATTTCATGCCCTTTATCAGATCATAATTCTATAATTTTTGAAGTGGTAGTCAATCCAAATTTTAATATTCATATAAAAAGTATTCCAGCTTATATCACAAAATTAAAAGATTTTAATGATTTAATTTCTACAGAAGTACAGAATTTTTTAGAACTTAACAATACTAATGACATATCAGAAATTTACATATGGGATGCCCTAAAAGCTTATCTATATGGTAGGATATTGAATTGGTACAAAAAAAAGAAAGCTTGGGATAAAGAGCTGCAAGATATACAATGTAAATGAGACACTTTAAAACTTAGTAATATGGGTGATAAAGATATAGCAGATAAAAGAAAAGAAATAAATATGTTAAATAATAAATATCTAGAAACATTAAAACATAAAACTATGATCAATATAGAAAAATTCAAGTTTATAAATTTCTCTTCTAACCCTAAATCCTTAAAATTTCTTGCTAATAAAATGAAAAGATTAAATAGATTTAATCATATTAATGAAATATTCTCCCCTAAAAAAGGAAAAATAGTATCAGAAATTCATAATATATTAACTGAATTTAGAGAGTTTTTATAAACATCAACCAAACAACTACTGAAATTAACTCTAAAGAGGAAATAAAAACATTTATTAATAAATACACTAAAACAAGACTTTCAGAGGAACAAGGGATTTCTATTGATAAACAAATATCTTTCAAAGAACTTCAAACTCACATTACCAAATTAAAGCAAAATAAAGCACCAGGTAATGGCGGCATCATTCCTGAAATTTACAAATTACTACCTATAAATGCTCTAAAATTGCTTTATAAAGTATTTAATCTTGTTCAGGACAAAAACATAACTCCACCTTCTTGGAAATACACTTTTATTTATCCTATTTTAAAATCTAACAAAGATCCCTCTATGTGTACCTCCTATAGACCCATCTCCCTATTAAACACTGATTACAAATTATTTATGTCCATTTATGCAGAAAGGCTTAAAACACTTTACCCAAATTAGTTGATAGTGATCAAACGGGGTTTATAATGAAGAGAACTTCATATGATAACATTAAAAGAATATTAACTTTAATTGATTCGGTGAAAAATCTTAAAACAAATTTAACCCTAGTTAGTTTAGATACAAATTGTGCTTTTGACTCAGTTACATGGGAATATTTGTTCACTCTATTAAAAGATTAAATTTCTCCAATAATTTTATCAATTTTATCACTCTGTTATATGAAGGTAGCCAAGCTTATGCTAAAATTGGCACTAGTATATCTCAAAATATACCAATAGTAAAGGGTACTAAGCAAGGGTGTCCTTTATCCCCTCTTTTATTTTCATTAGTTATGGAACCATGGGCAAATTTAATAAGACATGATACAGATATTGAAGGATACAAGTTAAACGCCACTATATCATCTACAATACAAATGTTTGCAGATGACATATTGATTACTCTCGTGAGTAGAAGGGAATCTATACAAAAACTTTTTAAAAACATGGAATATTTTCAAAAAAATTCCGGCCTTACTTTTAATAATAATAAAACACAAATTCTTTTAACAGGTTCGAAAAAATACAATATACCTGATGAATATAATGAATATATAGCTCAGTCTCAACAAATAGCATATTTAGGTATAATTATTACTATAATTATTACTATTATTTAGGTATAATTATTACTAACAATATTAAAGATACCATTCAAATAAATTATAATAAAAGTCTATTACAGATAGAATATTTAATAAATAAATGGAACAAATTACCATTTTCTATGGATGATAAACTTTTAATAATAAAGATGCTCCTTCTCCCCAAAATCTTATATATAATTCAATCTTTATCTATACCTCCTTCTTACCAAATAATTAAAAAAATGTAATTCAATGATTCAGAAATTTTTGTGGTTCCCAAATAAGCCAAGGATTGCATTATGTATAACTGGATTAATGGGGGTATAGCCTTACCAAATTTAGAAATGTATTCAATTTCATCAGTATTCAATACAATCTCTCATCTCATTGATGTGGAATATATTACTAAGTGGAAAGAGTTTATAGAGTTATTGTCACAAATTACCAAAGATATAAACAGTTCCTATAAGCTAAATATAATTAATAATCCATTTATTTGGAGGTTAAAAGATTATATTTCTGAATTTTCTTCTCTGAGTTTTAACTGTAAGTATATAGTTTTTCTTTTAAAATCATTTAAAAATGTTATATTTAAATATAATATATATAAGGATTGGCTTTTTTACTCTTCCCTATAGCCTACACACACAGATCTATTTTCTCTTCAGATTATACAAAAATGTCTATATTTCAGCAAAAGCATTTAACATTTTGGCACCAAATGATGATAAATAATGAGATAAAATCCAATAGTTTACTCTTGGAAGAGTATAAACTTGATTCTTGTTTATGGTTAGAGCTTCAAGAAGCTAGACAATATGTATTAAATAAATTGGATTCTATGTCTCCTATAATTAGGAAAAAATTCCCAAGCTAATACAATATATGATTTTATCAGTTTTGCATAACTCTCCTGCTAATAACAAGTTATCAAACATTTATAGGGCAATTAAATGTGATTTAGATACACATTCAGGTAATTATTGGAAATATTTTTCTTTAATTAATAATAATCCCCCTTCTGAGAAAGACAAATGTAATATTTTACAATCAGCAAGTATGACTACTTCTTCTTTAAAATGGAAATTATTCGCATGGAGATTTTTAAATAGATCATTTATCACTCCTCATAATATAAGTATATTTTCTAAAAAGAATATAACATGTTGGAGATGTAATATTGAATTGAATGCTGACTGGTCTCATATGTTTTATAATTGCATATATTTAAGAAAATTTTGGGATGATATCAATAATTTGTTGCAAACAATTTTACTGATAATTTCTTTATATCTAAATCACTTGTTTTATTTAATACTCCTGTTCCTGATTGTGTAAAAGAGAATAAGTACCCTTTGGTTTGGTCTATACTATCTATAGCTAGAAAAACAATCACTAAGAACTGGAAATCTAGTACAGCACCTACATTTTTGGAATTTAAAAATATACTCCTTGAAACGTGTAATTTGGAAATGTTAACTATTAAATCTAGATCATCTAGGAATACTGCATTATATAATTCATGGAATATCATCTATGAACTTCTAGAAAAATAGTTTATTAATTTATGTAAACAGATGATTTTTATTAATCCTACATCTACATTAAGAACATTTTGTTTTGCATGATGAATGTCTTTGCACATAGTTTAGTTACATTGGTTTATATATTAGAAAGTTTGTTTTTTTAATTTGTTTTTTAACTTTAAAGAAAAAATGTTATACTTTCATGGAAATATTTGTTCATTTTAATAATTATTTAATAAAATTCTTTGCAAAAAAAAAAAAAACAATCTAGTGTATCACCTGAGGTGCAATCATATTTCCCCTACAGAAATGAATTGTTGATGGACAATGGTATTATTTTCAAATGTCCTAAAATGGTTGTTCCTGCTTCATTACAGCATGAATATATTTACATTTTGCAACGTGGCCACAGGTTTATTACCTACTAAGAAAAGGGCAAGAGAACTAGTATTTTGGCCTTCATTATCAAAAAAGATTGATAGTGTTCTTTCTTCTTGTTTGATATGTAATAGCAACAGAGCACATTTGTAACAGGAACCACTTCAGCTAAATCCAATACCTGAACTACCTTGGTCTACTGTTGCAACTGATATCTTTGAACGGAATAATCAACACTATTTGGTTTTGGGAGACTTCTACTCAAACTGGTTTGAGATTGATCTGCTACCAAACTTAACCTCAACAACTGTTATAACTAAGCTTAAACGTCATTTTTTCAGTTCATGGTAGCCCTCACAAACTTTATTCTGACAATGGTACTCAATTTACCAGCCAGTTGTTTCAGAAATTTATGAGAGAATGAGACTTTGTACGTGTTACTAGTAGTCCTGAATATCCTCAATGCAATGGTCTAGCTGGACGTGCAGTACAGAGTGCAAAGCAATTACTTGAAGAGTCAAAGCATGACAATACTGATGTATTCTTGAATTTACTTAATCTAAGAAACAGACCTTGTGGTGATATTCTTGGCTCACCTGCTCAAAGACTATTTTTCAGACAAACTAGAACTATGCTACTTATTTCATCAAGTTTGTTGAAGCCTAACTCTAAGAACAATAAAACCATCAAGGCTCAATTGTAGAAGAAGCATAATATCCAGAAATCTAGTTATGACAGATGAAGCAGATTACTTCATTCGTTGAGGGAAGGAGAGACAGTATGAATCCAGACAATGAAAGGTTTTGATTGAATAGGACAGATAACAGGCATTTGTGCCGAGCCAAGATCTTATTGGGTAAGCTCTGAGGGTGTAGAGTTTAGGAGGACTTGCAGACATCTTCTTACTGTACCAAAATCATCACCATTGCAATCACAACATTGAATCTGTGATGCAGATTCTAAATCAAAGACTGAGTCAGACATTGTTTCCAGACTAGTATGTGTTCAAAAGTCTGATTCTGTTCCAGAGAGTAATTCAAACATTCTGCAGGTCAATCATTTTGCAGAGACTGTTCCAGTTGCTAAAACTGATTCTCAATTTTATGTCACATGATATGGATGAGTTTCTAAGCCTAGGTGTGAAATACACAGCAACGTGGACTTGATTGTATATATATATATATATATATATATATATATATATATATATATATATATATATGTGTGTGTGTGTGTGTGTGTGTGTGTGTGTGTGTACTTAGTATTGTATAGTGCATGCCTTCAGATTATTTGTGATTTCTGCATGCTAAATATCTCATGACAAATTGCATGATCTATTTCCCAAAGAGGGAGGATGTAGATCAGAGTGTAGCGTGCATGCACTATGTCTCTAAAAAGCATGTAAGGCTTTACATTCATGTATAAATTCCAGACACGTGCAATCCCCTAGTGCCATTCTGAAGAAGCAGCCAGTGTGTAAGCATGTTTGATCACAGTAGTTAGTTTGTATATAAATTACCTAGTTATAGTCAAATAAGCTTTAATGTGTTTGTATAGAATAAAGCTGCTTAAACAGAACCCACAAAGACTCATTTATTCATGTACCAACATGAAAGTGACAGTTATCTTTTCAATAAAACTGAGCTGGTTGAATTGAAATGGATAGCTTGTTTACAGGCTGACAAAAGTCCTAGCTTGAACGTCCATGTACCTTTAAAACTGGTCTTGAAAGCCAGGACATTACATCATTCATTTTTTATATGTTTTATACTATGATTCATTGTTTTAAGTTTAAATACTATGAGCTGTTCACTTTTGTTAATAGATCTGATGAAGGACTATTGTGCAAAAGTGCTTATCCTTTGTCTGTTCTTTATTTATTAAAGTATAATTAAGTTTTATGCTAACTGCTGTGTTGGTCGATTTGTATTTCTTTTGTTTTTCAATATTTTGTTTGATACTAGACCAAGCTTTGGTTGCCAGCTTTTCTCTTTTATTTATTATAGTTCTAGAACCAGAGACATACATCTTTACCAACAGATAAAAAAACATGTAGGGACAGTTTTATAACCCAACACCTCTCAAACCTCAGAAATAAACTTCCTATGCATGTTAAGCAGTGCAGCTTGCTATCTTTCTTTAAACATAAACTAGAAAACTGGATGGGTATCCATAAATTTACTCCAAGATGTACTGTATAGCCCTCCTGGAGAAAGAAGTTGCTACCTGAGGAAGAGTAATAGCAAGATGAAAACATTAATGAGATTCAGTGTCCTTGGAAAATATATGGAACAATGAATACATACATTTTTAAAACGTGTATTGACTTTAGCTAGACAAAAATTGATCAAACTGTTGTCTGTATGTGATTCTGGGGAAACTGTAATTCCATTAAACACATGCAGACAACAATTTACTTAGTTGTTCTGCCTTTCCATTAAAATTTCTGTATGAGGAGTGCCATACACGATTGTGTGCAACTGCAAGAAAAAGTGTAAAATAAAATGGTGGAGGCATATCACTTTTATTAGGCAAATACTTCTTGAATGCTTTAGTTTATATGTATTTAGATAGCATTTTGGCAAAGTTATAAAATATGTAATGCATTCACTTAGCATTTAAACAAAGTTATACAATCTGTACCATAATGAGATTATGACTCTTACACCAAAATAAGATGGACTGTGCATGTTGTGGTTAGAAATACTCATATGGCACAAAAATATTATGACAACAGGGATTCAGTTGCATTATGGATGGATTCAAATACAGGAAATATTGGAGAAGAATAAGGAAAGATTTATCTAATATAAAAGGGAAATATTGTACTTTATTCAAATGTATTTATAAAAAAATTGTTTATGAAAGTCTTTTTATCTCATGCCTAATTTTTATATTGTTATGCCTGCATAAGTTATGCTTGTTAAGAAATGGAAGAACTTATGGTGTTTTGAGATCAGAAATGTTCCTTAAAGGTAATATAACGTGTGTTCTGTTCCTTAATAGTATTATCTCACCTTTTTTGTGAAAATTAATATAAACTCATATTGATGCTGACCTTAAAAGGAGAGCGTGAGAAGGATAACTCACTTTAGAAAAACTGTAATTGGACTAGGACTCTATGAAATCCAGGAAAGAGATAGGTTAATGTACATAATTTTATATATTTATAATATAAATATACATTTTTAAGTTATGATGTGTCTGTAAAAGAAAATGCAGTGCTTTCTACTAGTCATATACATCTTTGAAATAGGATTAGGTAAGATACTACCCCTTATTTCAATCATGAAGTATCTTAAAACAATATCAACACACACACACCCACACGTATATATATATATATATATATATATATATATATATATATATAGATATATATATATATATATATATAAATATATGTGTGTGTGTGTGTGTTTGTGTATGGGTCAGTAGACCAAAAGTTCACTTACCCGACTTTCAGTTAGCTGAGATGAAAAGGCCAACAACTACAGAACACCGACATCCCGAAACACAAACTTCCCACTACAGGTAAGTAACCACTTGGCCATAATGAAAAAATAGTAAATCCAAAGGAAAGTAAACCCACCCATGTGGGGGGCTGTGCTCTCCACACCCCCCCAACTAAATATACCAACTCTGAGATCACACTACCGCAGGGGTAACTGGCAAAGTTCAACAGAGTGGCCAAGTGGTTACTTTTAATACTATTTATTAGTATAAATAGGTTTGAAAGAGGTGGTCTATCCAAACATTTAAATCAAATAAAGATGACATTGTGTTTAATCAAAAAAATCATATTTTTGAAAATGGTGTAAAGATGTTTGGGTTCAAGAATTCTGGTGTTTTATTGACCTCTTCTTATATTTTATGTATTCAACTAGTGTCATCAAGGAGCTATTTGCCAAAAGATTGTTCATGTTAACTAATATGTATCAAATATTGGAATTTGGAGATAAAATTCTCAAGCAACACTGATAAAATTTTAAATAATCCTAAAGAGAACTGATTTTTGGAAGGAGATTTCAATCATGTGCTGGATAACACATATACTAGTACTATGAAAGTGTCAATTACTGAACATCATCAAACACTTTTAAAAAATTTGATGAGTTTATGAAGGATTTAAGTGATTTTAAGGAGTCAACTTCTTTACAGTTCCATCATTACTTTTTTTGCTTTGGATCCCCAAAATGTACTGACAGATTATATGCTTTAAATTAGTTAAGTTCTAAAACTGACTTTTTTAAAGTCATTCAATAAAATTCAACCAAACACCATGTGAAATTCACAATTATTTAATGAAAATATGCACACACAATATGTAATTATAATCTGAAGAAACTGATGTGAAAATGCATTCATTTGGTCTATGTATTTTCATTAAATAGTTGACATTGCATTATGGCTCATTACATTTTGTTGAATCATTGGTTTGTATTTTTCTTAAAGTGACTTTGTTTAGAAGACACTGTTTGGTTCTATATAGTAATCTCATGCTCACTGTTATTTTGCAATTATTTTACTTTAATTACTAATTGCAAACTTTAGATAGAATAAATAGAATTCCTGCATATTTAACTAAACTAATTAATTTAATAAATGTTTAAATAAATACATAATTTCTTATCTTTTAATAGTAATTGCGAGGTTAATATTAATAAAGTTTAGGATTCATTAAAATCATATATCTATAGCAGAATTTTATCTTTGTCCATGAACAAATTTAAGAAATGAGATGAATAATTAACTAAAAGGCAAGAAAACATGAATGCTCCCTAACTAAACTTCAAAAGAGAGATATATATTTATAGATATCGTAACAGCTCTAAATAAATAATAAATAAAAAGATTTCCAACCATAAAGTGCCATGGCTTTAGAAAAAGTGAAATTATGCTCTTTCCCTTGCCTGTGTAAACGTTTACAGAGACAGACTAACAATAACATCTAAATTGTTAAATAGGGCTAACCAGATAAAGTACATAAAACTTTAGGTAATCATAGACAAGAAACAGGGGCTGAAAAAATATTGTTAGTTTTCAGTATTATCGGTACTTACATATTATCACAACCAGATTTTTGCGGTTGCGAAATTCAAAAACTTCAACAGAAACGATTGCATGAAAGAGTTGAAACTGCTAATCAAAGTCCTTATTGATGCCAAAAAACATTGACCTAGCTTCAAGAACAGTAACAAATCGTTAATTCCTGTTCCTGTTTGGCGTACATTACAGATGCATGCTTGACTGAAAAGGCCGACATCCTGAAAATGCAGATTGTCTGGCTCAGACCACAATTTTGCAGTTGAATGGTTTGTATTTTGGGAAAGTTGTACTCTAAATTTTCTTTTCCCATGTTTTTTAGATTTTATCTTTAGGGATAAGGAAAATAAATGGACTGACCTTTTTCCAGGGTTTTGGTAAGAGCAAGAAGGCATACAGAATACACCCATGCCAGGGGATGGCACATGCAATTAACTGCTCCGAACCATAAGTGGGAAGCCACAGAAACAACTGAGGTTGGTTATTTATGAATCAGTAATTATGGGAAGACCCAATCATCACATGACTGATACCTTAACCCATAGCTGTGTTTTGGGGAGGAGGGGGGGTGGAGCACAAGGTAGCAAAAATGTAATTCTGTGTACAAAACTCAATGGTTCATCCTTTGTTTTATATAATGCTGTCATCTTGCATCAACTGTCAAACACTGCATGCCAAACAGGAAGAAGACTTTCATGATTGTTTCTCTTCCTGAATGTAAGCCAGACTTATTTATTAACAGTAAAAACTTTAAATAACAGCTTATGCTAATTCCCACACTCATTTTCATGCCAGCATGCGTATTTTTGCAACCGTGATAATCTGGCTGCGATAATACATAAGTACCATATTATTAAATGATTAATAAAGATACTACAACAGAAGTCGATGACATCATCAGTGTAGACCTTTATTAAAGAGAAGATAAAGAATAATTTGACTGATGATAATATTGTGCCATAATTGAAACCTATACAGTATATACTATAAAACAGCAAACCAGATTTAAAAAAAAGGGAAAGAAAGTAAAGCTCTTGGAACTCATGGCATAAATCCATAAATATATATGTTATTTCCACACAGCATAACTTATTTTAAAGAATATTTTCATAAAATGAGTGAATAATTTTTCTTTCATGCAAGTATACTTAAGTAACTCCAAAATTAGAATTGTATAAAGATAAACTATCTTCATCTCATAGGTAGATATTTTTCTAAATATTAATTAAAAATTATTTATTTCATTTTATCAGAAAGACTGAAATTAATACTGACTTCTCTTATAGACAAGAATCAGATAGGTGTCATAATTAGTATAAAAAGAGAGAGAGCACCATGACAAAGGCAGGTTGTAGAAACGAATAAAATATTATATTTTAAATATTGTAAATATTTTATTAGTTTCTAAAACCTGCCTTTGTCGTGATGCTGTCCCTCTTTTTATCTTTTGGACTTTTGTTGTTTATTGAGAGGAGCTTTGCACACTAGTCATTGTGTGTATTCCTGTCATAATTAGTATACTAGCATAGGAGAGTATTAAAAGACTATTGATGATAATAAATTTTGCAGACAAAAATCAAAGGAAATTGACGTTATTAAGTCTGGATGTAAATAAGACATTTGGATCTTCAAACTGGAAAACATGTATAGTGTTGGAAAGCTTTGATTTTTATAATGTGTATTTAAAATTATTAAAATATATAGTAATTTGCAAAACAATACTTAAGTAGGGGGTTATTATAAGCAGTAAATATAAAAAATTAATTAAATAGGGTTGCCCTCTTTTTTCTTGTTTTCATCACAGCAATAGAACCATTATGAAATAAATTAGGAAAAATTAATTATATAGAGTGATTTAGAATAAATAATTTACACCGTGAAACAATGACATTTGAGATAGATTATTACTCCCTGTTATTAATCTTAATATTTAATATTGCAATACCACACCTAGACTTCTCTGTGAAAAGATTTGAAGAATTTCAGGTCTTAATCTAATGAATGCAAAACAAACACGATATGATACTCCAAAAGTTAGATCTCACCAAATGTAACACTATAATTAGAAGAAGAAGGGTAAATTTATTGAATAGCTATGAATGCTTTATCAAATCATTTTACAATACAAATTAATGTGTGTGTGAATGAGAGGGAGGATAGAGGAATGGTGAGGATGCAGGGGGTAGAGGTGGCGAAGGTGAATCAGTTTAAGTACTTGGGATCAATAGTTCAGAGTAATGGTGAGTGTGGAAGAGAGGTGAAGAAGAGAGTACAGGCAGGATGGAGTGGGTGGAGAAGAGTGTCAGGAGTGATTTGTGACAGACGAGTACCAGTAAGAGTGAAATGGAAGGTCTACAAGAGGGTAGTGAGACCAGCTATGTTATATGGGTTGGAGACAGTGGCACTGACAAAAAGGCAGGTGTCAGAGCTTGACGTGGCAGAGTTGAAGATGTTAAGATTTGCACTGGGTGTGACGAGAATGGACAGGATTAGGAATAAGTATATTAGAGGGTCAGCCCAGGTTGGAAGGTTTGGAGACAAAGCCAGAGAGGCAAGATTATGTTGGTTTGGACATGTGCTAAGGAGGGATGCAGAGTATATTGAGAAAAAGATGCTAAGGATGAAGCTGCCAGGTAACAGCAAAAGAGGAAGGCCTAAGATAAGGTTTATGGATGTGGTGAGAGAGGACATGCAGGTGGTTGGTGTGACAGAGCAAGATGCAGAGGACAGGAAGAAATGGAAACAGTTGATCTGTTGTGGTGACCCCTAATGGGAGCAGCTGAAAGAAGAAGAAGAAGATACAAATTAATGATGGCAACATTATTAAAATTTTTAATGAAATAATCATTAATTTGAACTTTGTTTTACTTTTGAAGACAGCTCAAATTTAATTAAAATGAGACTACTACAAAATAATTGGGTCTACTAAAGGTGCACTGTTCCTAGTTACTCAAAGACCACTGTCTTATAGTCAGGGACTCAGGCATCTTATAGCTCATTGCTAACAATTGAAGTTATCCATGTGTTTAGATGAGGTCTGGCACCAAGCGGACACACTGGAGCTGCTGCACCTTGCCTAAACAATTGAGTTTGAGCAAGGTGAGTGCAGCACCTTTGGGGAGGTTGTAGAATGGGGTAGGATTGTAGCTTAGCATTTCAGACAGCAATCAGGGAGGGTTTAGGTTTAGGGGCAGAGAGGGAGATTTAGGGTTATGGAATGGGATGGGACTTTAGGATTAAGGAGTGATCAGGGACTTTAGATTTTAGGAATAAAACAGAGTTTGAAGTTTAGGGATAGGGGAAGGGAGTTTAGGTTTAGGGACCAATAGTGGAGTTTTAGGTTTAATGAGCATTTGGGGACATAGGTAAATTGAGGGGGTTAAGTTTCAGGTTTAAAGAGAGATTGGGATTATATGGATACGAAAGGGGAGTAGAGTTTTAAGTTTAGGATGGGATCAGGGAATTTGGGTCTTTGGAAGAGCTGGAGACTGTTATGTTTAGGGTTACAAAGTGAGGATTCAGGATAGTGTTAGGGATGAGGTGAAAATTTTGCGCTCTGGTAGAGCGATGCAATTCAGTATGGTCAGGTGATGGGAGGTTTGGGTAATAGTAAGCATGTGTGTTGTGAGCTACTATCATATCAGAACTTCTAGTAGACCCCTGCAAAATTCTACATATATATACTATTTACTACTTTTTGTCACCAAATAAAAATAATCTTAATTGCTAAGCAAACTTCTTTTTTTAAGATTCTTATGGTATTTATTAGGACACAAATACAATAAAATTGCACATGAATGAGGAATAAATTGGGAGTAGAGATGACAAGTGTATAATCGTATGTATTGGACTCTATATTTAATGTATCATCCAAGTAAATTGATATATAATAGACAGTAAAATGGAAGGGTGTGCATGGTAACTTATATAATAATAAAAACTTAAAATCTCAAGTCAGTCAATAAATATACACAATAATGAAATGTGGTTAAGTTTATCTGCTAACAGTTATATTTTCCAAGTCTTAAAGATTCAAGTTATATAAGCACAATTCTGAAAATGTTCAAAGACTTTATTTTTGATCACACTAAATTGAAAAAATGGCTATTTTTGTATATTTAAACTTTGTTTCATGTAAGTTTTCTAGAAGGCTCAAATAATGATAAAATGTTAGAAGGGAAGAAGAAAGACTTTATTCTGGTTTAGTTATACTGAGAATATAACATTACAATCATTACTGTATCATGAATACATTTAAACTAGATATTAGGGACTAGGTACTGATTCAAAGCATTAGACAATTTGCATTATCTAACACACGGGATACGGTTATATTCAAACTTCAGCAATTTTAGCAATATATTTCTTGATAATTTTATTTAATAAGAAATTTGGCAGAGCTGAAGAGATACATATAATGCTGAAGGATATATAGTCTATTGGAAAAATAAAGAGTCTGTTTTTCCTCAACAAATTATCAATCTGCTTAGAACTTATTACCAGTTAATAAAAATATCAGAAATAGATGATGCAAAAAGGCATGTAAAAATAAGTACATCAGTTAAAGAAATGTCATTAAACAATTAAATATACCCTCTCCCTGATCTATCTCACTAATCTACTTATTTATATATACATATAAGCATAGATAATACTATTAATGCCTTTTTGAACATGATTATTTGCATGTACACATGTTACATGGTAATTTCAACAGTCTTAGTATATAAAAATTTACTCTAGTGGGCTTCAGTTTATCTTTTTCTTTGACTGATATCATGTTACTCTACCTTTTGTAATGCTATTTTTGCCAGGTTACACTGAGTGACATTTCTTTTCTGTGTTGTTATTGTGGTAGGTTTTAAAAGGTCAGTCCAACCTATCAAAGTTCATGGTATCTAGTATTGCATCTGGAACAGCTTATAATAAATCTTTTTATATGAGTGTAAATAATTATTTCCTTTTCTCTTCTCTTCTCTCTTTACTGTCTCATGCAAAACTAGATCATTCATACTGATCAGGTTTGGCATTATATCATTATTTAAATGGGTACTATAAATATATACTATGCTATACTTAGTTAATTTTATGGCAACTAAGTAATCTTTATATTTGATTATATATTTAGTCATTTCAAATTCTTGGATTTTACAATATTTCAATAAAAAGGTATACAGAAAAAATCATCTAAAGTCAGTGGTATTCAAAATAGTTATGTGCTATAAAATGCTAATTCAGAAATTGCATTGGAATTATTGGAATTATATGAATTAGACAAACTGTCCTAATTTGTTGCAAGCAGACAGTGAATTAATACTCAGTAAGCACCATATCCCAATCTCCATATTGACAAATATTACATGGAAATATTTAGGCTTTGCCTTTTTTTTCACTCCACATAGGTTAACAAATAAAAAGTCTTTGTTTGAGATGCAACAACTTTGTTAAAGCCAACTGGTGATGTATATTCTATGTTTTTATTTAATATATGATTTCTGTGTTCATTTTCAGATATTTTCAATATTTAAGGGCAGATAAGTTTCAGGTAGTTAAGCATATAATACTTTTTTATTACTACAATACCATTATATAATGATCAGATACCACTCCTTTGGTCTTTATAAGCAATTACTAGGAAAATAGTAACAAGGAATTAGGAAAAGTCTAATGTACCCTTGCTCTCTGGTTATATTAATAGTACTATTGTGATTTATTATAAATAACTTAATATAATTCACATAAATGCTAAGCATCATATAGTAAAATATACATTTTGGCAAAAGTTTGACTTTGAAGAAATATAATGAAGATGCGTCATGAGTTCATACATTTTTATTGCTGATACAATACATGAAGCATTGAATATAATGAAGTTTCATTTGCTTAAGCATTTGTACTTTAGACATCCTGAACTTGACACACATTGTAAATAGTATATTTATGTACAGTACAGCCTTAGGATCTTTAGAGTTTTATTATTACTTATTATTATTTTTATAATACTCCAGAGGCCTGTGCCATGTACACTGACTGACTAACTGCTGGATTTTATAATTAGAGGAAAAGCCAGGAAAGTACTTTTTCTACATCTGCACTTAAGTTGCCTAATCTAGGCTGTTTTCTGCATTGTCTGTCACTACTTTTGCATTTTATTTTCTGCTTTAAGTAAATCTGTTTGACCTGGAGTTCAGGTCATTCTGGATTATGTAGTGACTGCTCAAAGGGAGAGTTAGACTAATTGTTGCAGGTCCTAGGTAGCTTAGAGAAACTGGGATTCAGATTTAATTTGCTTTTCATTGGTTCTTTTGTTTTCTTGTTTATTAATTACTGTGAAGAGCTGTACTGAGGGCAGCACCTCAATAGTTGTATTTAAATAGTGAGCAGTATGCATAGGTAAATTCTCTTCTCTTGTACTATTGACAGGGTACAGTCTTCTAACTTCTGTAAGTTATCCACTTTAGCTCTGTCTTAACAACTTTTACTGGGCTGGACTGAGATGCCTGGAGCTTTGCTGAGGTGAGCTGGCTTTAACAGATTTCTGCAATTCTTCTAGTAACTGTGTGATCCTGCATTTCTCCAGTCCAACAAACTTCTTTTCTGTATCATCCCCTTGCATCTCTTTAGCCCCTCACTAACCATCACCATATGGCAGTGCTGGTCATCATGAGGAGGCAGCAAAGTGATCCTCCTTTTATCACCAACCTTATATTACTTGGTATCCCAAGGAAGTGCAAGAACTGCCTTATGCTCACGTCTTACTGAAAACAAGCTCTTTCTTAACTCAAAGGACTATATCTGTGAGAAGTATAAATACTTCATGAAATTGGAGGCTCTCTCCACAGGTATGCAGTAAGCTTATCACTATCTTACCCCAACTCACACCTATGCAACATCCACATACTTTAAACACAAAACTGTCTTATGCTGAAGCAGTTAAAAAAATCTCTACCCAAACCACCCAGAACTCATAAATCTTGGCATCAGCTTAAAGTTTCAAAGCTACCTTCTGCATGCAACCCAGTATCAACAAGTCTAAACCAACATTCATCAAAGTCTGACAATTTAGTAAATAGAACCACAAAAAAGGTGTCAAACAACTAAGATGTAGGAGACCTTAAGGCAGCAGGATCAAGTTTGTATATCAGACAGCATCCTGGTCATAGGTGACTGCATAGACAGACACATAGATGCACCAATCTCCAGTCTGGGCAAAAACAGAAGGATAGTTAGCTGCCTCTCAGATGCCAGGATTTATAGAGTCACTAAGGCCTTCAAGTTCCTTCAACCCTGATACACATATACCTGATCTTTGTGCATGTAAGAGTGAATGACTTGAGATGCACCTCTTTGGATTATATGAAGAGGGACATGATGGAGCTCTCAGAATATGTATCTGAAATGGGTATGAAACTATTATTGAACAGTATCCTACAATTGCCAAAAATAGCATCTCAATACAAACAAAAGATAATTGGCATTAATTGTTATCTGGATCATTCTAAGAGGATCAAAGTTTTAGAACAGCAAATGCACCTTCACATTTAATGACTACCACACCTTCCGACCCAATGCTGAAATGGAAGATGCAGCTAGATTTGATTCCAAAGACATAATTTTACCTCCAGACTCATAATGCAGAAAATTGACCTTGAACTCCTCCACATCCTTCTCACAATAAACAAGACTTGATACCACATAACAGCCAGCTATCATACTCTCTCTATGATGCCAATGAATCATAAGACATATTTGTGCAAACTGGCATCCTTAACTATAGAGCCCAACACCATCCTCTTTGGTGACTTTAACTAGTTTCCATTAATTGATGAACTTATACCACTATAATTAAGTATGCAGAGAGATTCCTGGACTTCATTAATGTGAACTCATTAGACTACACAACCCAAACTTCTATGAGGGGTTCAAAATAGTAAAAATATAAATAATAAGATACAAGCAATGGAAATATTTCTAGAACGTTTAGTTTTATATGCAGGTGGTCCATAATTAATTAAACATTTGAAAGCATTTATTTGGGGGGGGCAGAGAAGGGCAAGAGTTAAATGGGATAAACTGATTCTCCCCAAGGAGCAAACTGGTTTAGAAATATCTGATTTGAAAGGATATTTTAGAGCTATGCAATTAAGACTTTGTATACATACCACAAGCAGAAGTTTATAAGTCAAGGTGGAAAGGCCATATAGATAACACAAGCATAAAGTTAAAAGTCAAAGTAGAAAGGGATGATAATGAAATTGGCAGGTTTGGTTCAAGAAATAAGGAGTAAACAGGATGTTAGATGCATGTCCTTGAGAAGAATAACAAAAACAATACAGGATATTATATTCATAAAGTTGCAGAAATTATTCTAGGAACTAAACCAAAGTGAGAATGAAGAAATGAGGTACCGATATGAATTGCTATTATTACTGTAAGAAGTAGTATAGAATGTAGATAATATGGGGCTGTAATTTACTGGAGAAAATTAGCAAAGGGACCAAGGTTTTGGGAGCAAAAAAAAATACAGAAGGGGAGGTAATAGAGAGGGACGAGTCTAAACAGAAGTTTGGAATGCAGGTTAAAGGCTTTCTTCTCTACCAGGGATTGATAACAGGGTATATGCAAAGAGAAACAGTATTGAGTCTGCAGAAGAAGCAAATGCTAGCATACGATTTTTGCATGAAAACTCTTGAAAAGGACATTAACTGTAACTGGGATTCAGCATGCTGGTTAAAGATTTCTGATAACTGCTGTGTGAGAACTGTGACTTTCAATACAGCTGATGGCGAGGAGTTTATGCCCCATTTCCATGCACCCAAACATGCTGATGTGCAGTGATATATGGCCGTGGCTGTCACTGATGGTTGAGGAAGTTTTTGCAGGGTCAGCTTCAGATTTTACAATACATAAGTCATCACAAAAAGTGTTGTAAAAGACAGTGAATCAAGAAAGGAGAAAAGAACATGGAGGAAAGGGTCACTGTACTGTACAAACTGATCACTTGCACCTGCATCAGTGGAAATTAACAATGGTTCATTTCAAAGAACATAGTGGACACTGCCACAGGTGTTCTGTAGTTATGTTTAATACTCTGTAGTATTGGATTGATTTGCCCACAGTTACCTTAATAGTAAAGCATACCTTTTCTGGTCCCATACATGTTTGCAAACAGTTATATTCTTTGCATGTGGATGCATGCATTGGTGGCATTACTAAGTGTCTGCTGCTTTCATATGCTATGATTCTTATGGCTATTTTGGAGCAGATTGTATTTGATCGGCTTGATGAGAAAGACCTTACTCATCTACTCAGTTTATTTTGTCACATTTTAGTTAATCGAATTACAAAGCATAACTAGTCACGATCCTTCAGCTATTGATGAAAAATGCTACTTTAATTTTAACCAGAATGTATGGTCTAAGGTATAAATGTTAGGGTTGGGGTCATTATGTGAGACAGATGTGTCATTCCAGTCTCTTCTTAACATTGTTAAAGCTTTGCTTTTTTTCCTTAGCTTTACCAGAAGTTCATTATCAGGGCACAGTTGGTATAACTCCTAAGGTCTTTGCCTCACTGGCACAAGGTACTGCATTTGATCCTATCCTCTGGACACAGTCTGAGTGGAATGTGCATGTTCTCACTGTGTCTGTGTTGCACTTCTCCCACCTCACAAAATCATACTAGTTGTTACCACCTCAGGGAAGAAAAGTTCTGGACTCAAACCTAGCCGTCCCATTTGGATTTGCCAACAGAGTACACCCAGAAATTGAACGGAATCATCAACAACATAGACTCCAGACAGGTGCCTATCGGGGAAATCATGTAGACCAACCACTTTAGACATCAGTCTGTGGTGTTCAGTATCTTATAGACAGGGAGAGAACAGGACTCACAGATTTCACACTGTGTCAAGACAGATACTCAGTGATGCAAAAATTGGTTCAAGTTGATTTTGATTCTGACCTACCTTTGCTTATGTTAGGAGGAATCTCAACACTGCTTTTTCGTAGTGCACCTGCCATAAAACCCAACAAAACTGGATGAAAAAGCAACCCAGCACTCCAAAAAATGAACCAAGGATTACTGCACTAAATATAGGTTCTCAGACAGGATGCAGATTGAAAGCGGATGATATGATGGTAAGGAGAAGGCTGGATATTCTGTATCCAGAAAACATGGTAGAAGTCAGTGCAGCAAAGCCACTTGGCTTGGAATTCAGAGTATAAGACTCAGGGGGAGGATAGAATAGAAATGGTGTTAAAATTGTGGTGAGAGAAAGAGCCTTCTGAAGATAGTGAGGGATGCCATCAGAAGTAATACCAGAGCCAAAGCAATGATACTGCAGTGTAATGTTAAGACAGTATTCATAATCTCAGCCTAGGCCCCACAGCAAGGTTGTGATGACAAGGAAAAGAATGCAGTTATGCAGCAGTTGCAGGATCTAACTGGACTTGAGTGAACAGATCAAGAGAGATAGAACAGGATATGAGAATTGCCTTTGACTACATGGGTGGGACAACAAGAATAAAGGAGAGTCCATTCTGGACTTCTATCTGGCAAATGGCATGATGACAGCCAATACATGGTTCACCAAGAGAGACAGTCAAAAGATCACATGTAAGTATGATCAACCTGCATCTCATGTAGACTTCCTACTAGTAAGGAAATGGCATTAGGGTGGAATTAGAGATTGCAAAATCATCCCTACTGAAACTGTCAGCCCACTTCATAAGCCACTGGTGGTCACAATCAGCTGCAAGCAGTGATCAGAGTAGACTCTAAGTTCAGCAGAAACTAGGTTGAAGACATGGAAGTTGATTGGAGTGAAAACACAGGAGTTCAAGGAAATACTCAGGGCTCTAGCAATACAAGAAGAGGAAATAGGTGGAATCAATGAAGAATGACAGCAGCTCAAAACAGCATGTGTGAAAACTAAAGAAAAGATATGCAGCCAAACCAGGAATGGAGTCTAGGTACATAAGGAATGCTGGCAGTGAAATGTGGAAGTCTAGGAAGTTATCAAAAGAATGAAGGAGCACAGGAAGGCGTAGAAGATAGAAAAGACAGATAAGGGTAAGAAGGAATATTGGTTGGCTAACAAAGCGGCCAACAGAACAGTTGCTGTGGCAAAAAAAACAAGGTATTAGTGAAACTCTACCAGTATCTGGAAAGTGACTCACCTGATGGCAAAAAGAAACTTTATCAGGTTGCAAGGCAAAGACAGAAAGCTATAGCAGATAATCATCAGACACCATTCATAAGAGATGCCAGCAGCAACTAGCTCACCAGTCCTCTGTACACCAAACGCAGATGAAAGGGGTATGTCCAGCATCTGTTGTATTAATAAAACCATACAGAAGCTGTATTGCCTCATGTACAGTCTTTAATGAAGGAGGAAGAAGAACCCACCCAGGAAGAAGCAAGTACTGCACTAAGGAAAATGAAGCAAGGGAAAGCAGCAAGCTCCGATTAAATTACAGACGATATCATCAAGATGTTTGGTGAGTTAGGGGAGAAATGGCTCCTGAGTGTGTTCATCAAGATATGGAGAGAAATGCATATTCCAGATAAATGTATTTCATTTATCAATCGCCCTGTCCAGAACATTCACAAATGTGTTCAGTAGAGCAATATTAAACTCCTGTCACATCGCAAGAAAGTCTTGGAGAGGGTGACTGATAAATGAATATACAGAATAGCAGAAGGTAAGATGGGAGGTGAACAGTTCAAACTCAGAACAGAATGCTGCACAACTGAACCAGTATTTGCCATGAGACAAATAGTGTTGCAAAAGCTTGAGATGTGTAAATAATCCAAATGGACATTCTGAGACTTGTAGAAGGTATATTACAAGGTCCCAAGAAAGATGATTTCAGCAGTTCTGTAATGGTTCAAGGGCAGGAAACATTAATATAACTAGTGTGGGCACCCAATGACTGAAGTATGAATAGTTTTCAGACTCACAGAGGGGTTCCCAGAGGGAGTGAGTGTGGAATCGGTTTCACCTCTGAGCTCACTGCTGTTCATACTCGTGATGAACCACATTAACAAACATATCCGAGTAAACGGATCAACAAGCCTACAGTACACAGACAATGTGGCATTACAAACAGACTCTGTACAGGAACTTCAGCAAATTATGGGAAACTGGAATGTAAAACTGAATGTGCATGGGAAGAAACTAAGTTCAGACAAGACAATGGTCATAGCAGAAAATTGGGATAATTAGAGAAAGCTGAAAACTAAGATAAAAGGGAAAATAATTGAATAGGATAACAACTTCAAGTACCTGTGAGGAGTGGTTGAGGAGAAGGGAAGTCTGACTGAATAGTTCAAGGTTAGAATCAGAGATGTTGCAGCCAATTGGCATATACTGCCAGGGGTAGGGTGTGACCAAAAACTGTAAAAGAAGCTGAAAAGTAAGGTACACAAAACCATGGTGTGACCGATGCTTCTGTATGGCACAAAAGTCTGAGTAGTAAAGGCAGAAGAGTTGGGGAAGCTTGAGATGATGAAGATGAAGTCCCTGAGATGGATGCTTGGATGGACATTGTGAGACAGACAAAGAAATGAGAGCATCAGCGAAGAAGGCAAAGTATTTCCAATTGCAGAGAAGGCCAAGAACAGATTATGGTGATTCTGAGATATGTGCAGGAAAGCAGAAGATGATTAAGTGAAGAAAATTTGGGAGAGACAAGAAGGCCAGAGGAAATAAAGACATCCAGCCAAGAGATGGATTGCTTGAGGGGAGACCAATGCCTTTCGGGCATGATGGTCAAAGACTAGGAGAGTGGCACTGAATAGAGAGAAGTGGAGACATATGAAAGAACACCCCAACTCCATGTAGAAAAATAGGCAGTGATAGTTATATGTTTGTAGTGGCTATGAAGATATTAAGATTTTCTTTCCTGACATTGCCAAACTCTAGTTAGTGTACTTTGAATGAACACATTCTTATGGCAAAATCATGAACATTCAAAAACCTGACTACTAAACAGTCCACCAATATTTCTCCTTTTATGAGGAATAATAGTGATTTAACTAATATGGGTTACCACAAACAAAATTTATAGAAGATGGCATAGGAGAATGCATGCATATAGTTTTTTCTGGAGCAGCATTGCTTGAGGATTTACATTTGCATATGGCTACTGGTATTTCTCATTTGGGATATGTTAAAAAGGATACAAACAACAACTGTATTTTGGAGAGTCAGGATACACACAATGAAGATTTACTAAAGGCTTTGACTTTTTTTTTTACATTTTCAACTATAGTGCACTTGATGGTTTTAAGTTTCAAATTGCAAGACTCTCAAATTTTGTTATGCAGTATTATTTATTGTTTTTGGTGTATGTATTGTTCAGTAAGGTTAGATGCTTTGCTAGACAAGATTCATACTATTTTGTCACTAATTATTAAATCACACTTTACATTTTTTAAGAAAAAAGTGATGAATAGTAGCCGATGCTGACACTGTAATGTGTTTTATTCATTTTGCCAGATGCTCTCACCAGTTAATGGCTACATAAGTTAATTTACTTGCAGCTATATTAATGTACATAGTTTCAAACAATGTAGTATAAATCATTCTAATTTGAATCAGACAATGTTCAAACTTTCTCCCCTCATTCCACAGAAAATCAAGTTGCTGGAATTTGCTAAAGATTATTATCTAAGACAGTTTCCAAATGGATAGGAATTGTGGCATTAACTGATAAATCATGCACTCAGTCTATGGGAGGAAAATAATGCAAAAAACCCCCCCACTAAGACGGTGCCCCTGTTCAAATGTATAGAAATCGGTAGTGAAGTTCCATGTTAGGAAATATTATACGTAGCTCACTACCACACTTGTGCATGCCTATGTTTTGCAAAGGCTGAATGAATGTTTTAGTATAGCGGTCTAAGGTTTCATTGAGCTAAAATTTGCAAAGAACAGACATTATGCTTTTTAGTATGCAAAGACATGGGAGCAGACTACAAAGAAGTGTTGTAAAGTTGAGGGTTGCCATGTAAGTAGAATGTAATGGGTCATACTTTATAAAAACTGACCCCTTTTGTCTAAGTTACATTAACAACAATTGGATATGTTATGTGATTTTTTATCATTGTCCTCTGATTTTTTAATAATCACCACACATAAATCCAGCACTGGTTTTGGTCTTGCATAATGATTATAGTGCATCATCAACTAGCAAAATGATTCTTGAATACTTATTAATTTCAAAATATCACAGTACTTGTTTTTTGTAAAATAGCATGACAGGATTTCATAAAATTAAATTTTAGCAAGGAATAATATATAATATGTTACTCTTTATTGCATAATAGCAGAGTCATTGGGATGGGAAGGTGAGTTTCATAAAACTCCCATGCTGCAGGCTGTAGCATGGAACAGTAAGGAATAAAGAACAAGAGTCTTTTCGGTCTAGAAAACTGTCATGTCATAACAGACAATCATCCTACTATTTTATTCACTGCCCTAAGCCAGTGCATATTTCTTCAGAGGCATTGCACTGTTGGAAGATGCATGCTATATATATCTTTAAGGTATAGAAATGCTGGTATGGGGCGGCCATCATGACAATGGTCCCTTTGTAGAAAACATTACATTATGTCAAGCAATTGCTTTATTATTTTGTGTGGGAAAACTCACCTCAAGATATACTTTGTTTTCTGCTGCTAAGTTGTACATTGTAATGGTGCCATTCTGCTGGGTCAGCCCATTTTGGATGTGATCTACAGTGCTGAAGCAGTCTTGTAAACTATAAAATATAAGTTAATGCGGTGCTTAAGCAGCTTCCTCCATCAGAGTAGTACTGAAAATGCTTATGGCGAGTAGCTGATAAGGAAATCAAGCATGTCATCATTATTGTCACTGAGCTAACAATTAGTATTAAATGTTAGCTGTATCTGAGCTGGCAGATAATAATGCATTTAATACATAGGTAATTGGGTTCCAAACAAATCAGCACTATTCCAACAAGAGCGCTAACAAATCTGACATAGACCACATTCTAGACTCAGAAGTGCATTCATAAAGGTATCATGACTTGTACATGGCCATGTACACATTGTGGTATCTTTTTGCTATTCAGCAATCACTGTTACACAGGGCTGCATGGTCCTTCAACATAAAGCTGTGCAGCACTGAGAAGACCTGGCCCAGCGGTTATGCTGAATACTAATGAAAAATTCTGGGGGGTATGCTAATTAGCCATATGGTCTCATCCTGGAACCATCTCCAGGAAGGCATCTACACAGCCAAGTGAGTCAGAAAAGCACTCAGGTGTGTAGATCAGCACAGTCAGTCTCAACATGTCACACTAGGGAAAATGACCAAAAGGCCCTTTTCAACTGCCAAACAAGAATGTGTTGGGGGGAACCACTAGACATCAGGGCTTACTTTTAAAGTGCCATAATTGCACTGACAGAAAAACAGGGATTGAAGGTGGGAAGATACAGCAGGGGTACATCTGTAAGGTGCAGTACCAGCACCAATATAACCACATGGACTGGGGGAACAGAAGGATACACTAAACCACAAGCACTTACCTTACTTCCCATGATGGCACCAATGTTACAATGGGTATCAGGCAGTGGGGGAACTACCAGACACCAGGGAATGCTTTAAGTGCCATGATGGCACCAGCATTACTACAGAGACTGGGGGGTGCTACACTAGACCTCCAGGGCCTAATATATATGTGCCATAATGGCACTAAAGTATTATGGAAGTGGGGGGGGACCATGGAAGGATAGGGGAATATACAGAGACTTTGGTGTGTGTGTGTGTGTGTGTGTGTGTGTGTGTGTGTGTGTGTGTGTGTGTGTGTGTGTGTGTGATTGTATGACAATGTATGTGTATATGACATAGTGACTGGTGGAGAATTCCACTACCTACATGAGCAGCATGTTAATTTCACAATGTGCTGATCAGCCAGGATCTGCATGTTTCAGTAGTAACTGAGATTCAGGAAACATGCAAATTAAACAATTATGAAGTCTTACCTCATTGCAGTTACCATGTTTTTGAATCGCAAATGGGCATGCTTCGTTGAAAGGGCCTTTCTAGCACAAGCCTTTCAGCTCAAGCTAGGAACTTTAATGAATTCCCGGGTTTGTCATTGACCATAGTGAAAAGTGTTATGCTTGAGTTAGGATATGGAGAAATAATTTACCAGACTAGTTGACTTCCTTGACTTATCTAAGCTGATATAAAAAAAAAGCCTTGGCCTGTTGACTGCACATGCAGTTCATTTAGGAATTGCATAAAACCAATTCTATTTGTTCCTGGATTTGTTTTAGGAGACATCCCCACACAGTACAACACAACACTACATTCCAAAGACAAAAATAATACACTAATGTTAATTCTGGTGAAGGCTGTGTGGTATATGTACTCTATCAAATAGTGTATCACCTATATAGAAACTGCATAAATAATCCTCTCCCTTTATCTTCCCTTCTTATTCACCCCATTTGCCCTCCCACAACTTTTCAACCTAAAAATTTACAAGTATTCAATAAAGCCTACACTAAGTGTACACTAAGTGTACACTTTTCTGAGAGAACAGACAGCACTGACATAACTCACACTTTCTTCTTCCTAATTTTAGTTTTCCTACTGATATTCTTGCGGCTTTAAATACTTACAGAGATTCATCTGGTTACCACAAAGTGTAGACTTAATGTAATCTTTCTGAGTGACTAGAAAGCACAAAAAAATGTGATAAGAATTTTATTGAATACATATCATGTACGTATAGTGTACACTTCGTGTACACTTAGTGTAGGCTTTATTGAATCCGGCACACAACATACTTTAGATGCTAAAAAGACATACCAGTATACTCTGTGGTAAATGAAAAATACACACTTTTTTAAGTTCCAGTTCCTATACAAATTTTTTGCCTATAATATACTTTAAAATATAAATAGGATGATGGAAAACAATCCTAAAATATTTAAATAGTAGAGAATGTGTTTTATGTTCATAATACAAGATGATAGAATACAGTTATAACATATCTGAATAGCAGATATTGTGCTTAATTTATCAACACCCACCATACAGCCACACACCAGACGTAGATGACTCTGTACTCATTTGCACATCTGACAACATGACACACCTCCAAAAATTACTCAGGAAGCTTTAACAGCTACTGAAACATAGCTTTGCAACTCACAACTCAGCTCAGCTCCCCTCAAAAAAAGAAAAAACAAATTACTATTTTTCCCCAACTCCCTCTCTCATGAAAATAACAACATTTAACATCCTCTTTTTGATAATGAAACCATTAAAATAATTTCTCAGAGCAAATTATTAGGAATAATAGTGGACATTTTTAAATACCTTTATTAAATTATCACTTGTGACATAGGCAAATTTATATTTATACAACAGTAATCAAACTGTAATAAATTAACATTAGCAAACATTATACTTCACATATATTGCCATATATCATATAATCTAAGAAATATTACATAAATTATTCAATTCCTGCCCCTTTTTTAAACAAGAAACATCTTTATTAAACCATCATGACATAAGCAATCATATATTTATATAAATGAAAATGAACCCACTGACACATATTTGACCAGCATATACAAAACTGCATAAGAAAAACGCAACAAAATGTAGAGATGCTTTAGAGAGCCAAGAACCTTCCCACCAATGCAACTAAAGCTACACTTGCCACTACTTAACTCCTCCCCACACTTCTTTATGGTGCTTCTATCCTTTCTAACCTCCAGGCATCACAAAAATCAAAACTTGAACAATGCTATAACAAAGTTGCTAAACTTTATAGCACTAAAAACCTAAACTGGTTAGAACTACCCTATCAACTAACATATACGCAGCTTCATATCACCTATAAAGTTATCCGGGATCCATCTGCTTGTGAAGCACTAAATACCTTTCTACACAACTTTGTCCACAGTTGGTCATTATGCTCCACTGAACAAAACTCCTGTCTGTCCATAAACCTATTAAATCTGCTGAGCCTTGAACTCCTTACCTGTATACATCAAAACAATGTTCTCTCTCTCATCCTTCAAAACAATTCTGAAAGAGTTCCTAGCCAATAGCTTGTTATGTTCTTGCTCAACACCAGGATAAACAATTTTTGTAAATGTGGACATGTGCCTTTTCATACCGTATACCTTATTACCCCTCTTCTTCCTTCACTTCCTTACTTCTATTATTTTCTCTCCCTTGGCTTCTTCCCTAAATATACCATAAGCCTGCTTTTCTCTCACTTCATATTGCAGTTCCTGTTTGTATTATACTAACTTACCTTTAATTTCTTTATAAACTTGCTAAAATTTCACTGAATATTAAATCGTCATATAAGTTGTATCTGTTCTTAACCAACGATTTCATATTATGTCTAGTTTGGTATAATAATTTAAACTGTGGATGATTTGTATTATTCTTGAAGACTGCAAAATTATCGTTCTTAAAATGTTTTGGAATGCTGAAAATTGGCTCCTACCCAATTGGACTTCCCTGGTAATCAAATGTTAATAACTAACTAACTAACTAACTAACTAACTAAATTTACATATGTAGCCCACTTACAGTAAATATCTTATGCACTACTACATTTGCAACTATTTGTCTTATGTTTATGGGTCTACACTGCAAATAGATACTGCTAGTTTGGATTCACCTGTTCAAAAGACATAAATAATTTAAAAAAAAAATGATGAAGAATGCTTGCTGCAACATCATTCATTTTAGTGCAAGAAAATGTTACCTCATCTTGTGCCAAAAAAAAAAAAAAAAAAAGATGACTAGAATCTTCTGCGATACCATGCGTGTGTAGGATAATAGTAACTACTGGGCAAGTAAATCTGATCACCGTGTACTCCTTGCCAAATACCTCCCTGAAGATGTGTCCTCACTTCCAAGATGGAAGACTATGTCAGGCCGGGAATAAACTTCAGAGTACCTTCCTACCATCAAGGTTAGTCAAGGAAACAGGACTGCAAATCTCCTTAACATGCAGGCAATCATTGGGTAATAAATCTGTCCCTACAAGATGTTTTATTCATATGTTGGTGGAGGTCTTGATCCTTGATTTTGGTGTTTGTGTAGCCATTCATCCTGTGAAGATATAAGAGATTCATAAAGGTGTACGTCATTGATGGCACAGAATATCAGGCATAGATCTCCACACAGAAATCTATAAGAGACATAGTGTAGGGACAAGGTTAGTAGTGCCTGTCTTGGTATCTAAGGGTTTTTAGATTAATAGTATTTTTCTAGCTGTATAATATGTCCTGTTAGCTACACGGTGAAAGGGACAATGTACTCAGCCTAACTAGGGTAGACTACAGATAACATACCATTAGAAAGCAGTTGTGCTAGATAAAATGAATTCTTAACTATTGTTGCAACTTGGTTGTCAAGAGTGAGGGAACTGAGAATCTAGATGCCAAGAACACAGACTACCATGTCCATGTGGACTGGGGTACTGGCTATGCAGTAAGTTGCAGATAAGGGTGTCTTCCAAAGGTAGCAGCACTGCTTTTTTGTATTTATTTTTGGCACTTTCTCTGTACACCATTGCTTGTAAAGTCTAGGAAACTGTTCTATACTGATGGGAGAATGGATGATGACACCCAGTTTGAAGTTATCAGCAAATCTGATTATTCATAATCCAGGGTTTCTGGATTGGAGGGGAGGTCAGACAAATATATACAAAGGAAGTAGTTTTAGTACTGAGCCTTGTGGTATTCTCCTAGTTATTTTCTCACTTTCTGAAATGGCGGCTTGTCACTTTAATTATGTGAGTTTATCTGCCCTTGAAAAAACAAATGTTGTGGGTCTAGTTGTATGACATTTTTAATAACATTGTTTAAAGGGTCAGAAATTATATGTTCCATGACCTTGAAATTACACTAATTAGGCTGATGGGCCTGTAATTCTTGGGGTTTGTGTTGGGGCAACCTTTGTGCAAACAGCACTACTACAGCTATATTCCAAACCTCAGAAACATACCTGTGGTCAAGTTTATGTTAAACAAGTGTGAGAGGGGTTCAGTGACTGCATGTTTGACACTATTAATTAGGCATCCAAGTGAACTGTACCTTGGAATTGGTGCTTTTATTTTAGAGAGTACAGGACGTGATCTTAGGTGGTGAGTGTGACTCGGGGATTTGTGGAATTTCAATTACTTGTTTCTAGAGTAAAATTAGTACTACGTCTGACTGCAACTATTTTAGATAAGTCCTTAGGGTCAGAGTGGGTAATACCATTTTGGATTAATTCCACACATTACAGGGTGTTATTTCTTTGTTTTTAATGTAAATAAAGAACAGTAATTTGTAGTTATCTTTAGCTTATGAATCCAGTTTATGTTTATATTCAACATTAATCTTTCTGATGGTCATTTTTAGTTCCCTACTCATCTTTTTGATTGATTCTTTAATGTGGGTAGATTTATTATGGGACTTTACTTTTTTTTTCTTTTGTTGTAGAGCTTGTTTATAGTGATGGACCATCAATATGGTGTATTTTGACATATTCCATTATATTTGATTCTAGTAGGATTGCTAGATCAATGCACACTTTTTTTATGTAGGAGTGGAGTTCAGATAAAAAAATAGCAGCTAAAGCTTCATGGGGAGTGATGCCATTACAAGTAAACATAGATATCTTGTACTAGAATCTAAGCAAGACTATATAAAGTCTTTGAATTCAGAATTGTTTACCATTGTGGGTGAGTGACTTTAAAAGAAAAGTTTGCTAACTTGTGGTCCAGCTTAACCGGAGATGGACCTACTAAAGGCTTGGTAGCTTGGGGGCAATGTTAGTGAGCACCAGGCCCAGAATGTTTCAGCTGCTAGTGGACTTGCTAACTCTTTGTTCTAAACAGTTATCATTTACTATGTCTAGAAATGTTTGGGTATACCCAAATTTAGAGGTGTAGGTGTATCATTTAATTGAAGGATATTTTAAACAATGCAATATAAAAGTAGTTTTGATAAGGGCAGTTCACTCATTCATTCAGGAATCTATTATGGGCTACTAGAGACATTGACAGAGTTGTACAGAAGGCCTTAAATAGTATCAGCATTAATTTCTAAATGCCAGTAATATATTAGGTCACGCATGGACCACTTAAGAGCTTCAAAACTGATTGCAAATGCAGGTGCAATATCAACATTCAGAAACTGAATGGCAGTACTATCTGTCATAACATAAAGAAAAGTTAGAGTTCAATAGGCTCAATATTAGGTCATGGGGGATTTTTCCTACAGGTGATATTATATCTGACAAATATGGAGATGCCTCTGTAGTGTACCTCAGAGTCTGGAGCAACAGTAAGTGTTGAATCCATGTAAGGATGGCATACTATCTTTGCACTGAAACCAAGTCTCAGTTAGACATGGATGTCTTCTAGATGCAGGAGAGTCTCAAGATCAGGTAGTTTGTTTTTAAGACACCTGGCATTGAGAAGAGCAATCATAACATGGTCAGAATTAAGATCTGTAGTGTCACTATTTGCTATGTTGGGATGTCCAGGAGTTGAACTTGGCTTAAACAAGCTAATATGGGGCCACCAAGTGCTTTGGCCAGTAAGTGGAAGCCATGGAGCAAGAGATGTTGGCCATCTTTAGAGAAGCAGAATGGCTTATCTTCCATCTGACTCATACAATACCTCCTAGATTGACAGCAACTGCTTAGCCAGTTTATTGAAGTCAGTTATCTATTGTTATTTTATTTTATTTTATTTATTTTACTTGTCCTTTGATAACCAGGAAAGTGCACTTGAGCCAATGGCCTATTTTCAGTGGAGGCCCAGGGAGAAAAGCACTGTTGTTAGTTTTGATCATATTTATCAAGTTACTAGAATTTATTGTTGTGAAGCAACACATGATCTTTTAATCAGACCACTAAGTACTTTCTTCCTTGTGATATGATTATAGTTTAAATCATGGCACTATCAAGCAATGACTTTCCTCACCAATGATATGGTCTCATCATCTAATCCTGACTGGCATATTAGCATGCTCTTTGAGATCATCAAGAGTTTTGATCACTTTTAATAGAAGCAGCTATGATGCTTATACTTTTCACACATTGGCTTTGTCAACTACTTTAATAATTATCACTATATTAATATTATAATCCCATGTTGCTTTTGCAGACCAGAGGATTATATGAGGCCCCTCTCCAGTTCTCACTTAAAATGAAGCAATGTATAGTGTACGATAATAAGGTTAATACTCCACTTAATAATCCACTGGAACTCTTTGTATTATATGAAACATATGTACAATTTATTGCCAAGGGCTTGATTAATATGAACATTGACTTAATGCCTGACTATACTTTACAGATAAAATTAGGTTTCATTTTATTTTAGCTTTTCCAGTGACTGATTGTCTTGATCATTAAGAAATTAATGTTCAAATTAGTACTGTAAAACAAAAACACATAATTACATTTTCATTTAATAGCTTTCAAATTCATGACATATAGACACTAACATAGCTCACATAACTCAACAGCTGTTTTGCAGTAATCACCATTACCATTTCTTTAATATAATAGTAGCTGTTGCTAATCATTTAAACCATGATCTTTAGGAAATTTATTGCTGGTGTTTGTAAAGCAGATTAGTCACTAAGATTCATGCTGAGCTCATGATTTCTCCTGTAGAGCTAAACTCTGTCTTCATCACGTGTATCTATTGTGTAATAAGAGTAAGATGAAGAAATATAAACTTAAATGATTATATAATGTGCCAGTAACACTTAGTTGTGCATAAGTACTAAATTACAAGTACCCTAAAATAATCAATTTAAACCTTTCTAATTAGTGCATTCTTTTATTTGTATAGTTTTTGTTCCTTCTATCTTGACTTACAGTATGGTTTAATGCATTTCTCAGCTGGAAAGGCCAGCTTCCCTGTTGAGGTCTGAGCTTGTTTTAGTGGAGGTTCAAACAAATGGATTTTAAGTTTGTCAATGTTTTTATATAACAGTAGAATAAATGGTGAGGTATAACAGTCAATGAATATGTATATGTGATTGCAAATCAATAGTCATAACTATTGTACTAAGACAAATCTTTGCTATTTCAGGTATGTGCTAGCCTTAGCAATGTCAAGTGTTTGTGTGTGTGTGTGTGTGTGTGTGTGTGTGTGTGTGTGTGTGTGTGTGTGTGTGTGTGTGTGTGTGTGTGTCTGTGTGTGCTCATGCATATTTGCACATGTACACACAAATGTTTGTGTAGAGGTTGAACTTTCTTACAAGATGGTAGGGTCATTTGATGAGTGACACATATACTTTTTCAGTATGAGGATGCCAAAGGTGCATTTTTGGGTATCTAGAGAAGGTTCAGCAATTTGTATGCTGTTTTTGGAGGCTTACTATAACACATATGTATATTTTTAATCTTTATTGAATCATCACATTTTAAGGCATGATATGAGTACAAATACTTTTATCTATGGCTTAATCGTTATGGCAGCAAACTGCAAATTAAGTCATTCTTGTTAAAGTGGGACAATTTCACTGATCTGTAAAATAAATAAATAATTAAATAAATACATAAATAAATAGCTGCTATAATGGATAACTTAAAGAATAAAGGAACCTCCCCTGGTACAAAGGTACTGGAACATCCTCCTGGAGTTAGCCCTAGAGATGGCATTTGCTGGCATGGGGTTTGCAGAGACTGTACATGCTGTATGAAGTTGCAGTGTGGGCTCACCTCCTACAATGTCAGAAGATGAGTGCTTGGGGGTGGAGCCTAGATGGCCAACTGAGAGCAGTGAATTTTGAGAGCTCCATAAACTAGTATAATAATATAGGAAAATGTTATTATTTTCAAGTTTAAAACATCAGAAATCTATAGACAAACTACTAAACTACATAAATATCAATTTTGGTGTAGATATACAAAATGTTTCCTGTCAAAGTAACTTGGAGAAATAGTGAGTCACTGAATATGAACAACTCAAGGAATTCTCATCCAGATGATGCTTTGAAAAAAGAACTGCAATTGATGACATCTACCTTACAGGAACTATCTTTGAAGATGGATGGCTTTAAAAATGACTTAGAAAACCTCAAATTAAATTCCTTAAAACAGACTGATACTCTTGAAAAGAAATATTACAGCAACACTATACAAAAATAACAAATATAGAGACTTCTCTAAATGACAGTGAAGGGAGACTCAAACAGGAAGAATTCCAAAAAGAATTTCTGCTTAAACAGAATACATGGCTGCTTAACAAAATAGATGACTCAGAAAACAGGGAAAGGAGAAACAACATAAGGATCTTTGTTCTGCCTGAAAACACTGAAGAAGAAGACATTTCATTCTTAACAACCTGGATTCCTGAATTTTTAGACTTGAAAGAGGGACTTTCATTTGGAATTTAAAGGGCGCATAGAGCACTGAGGAAACCTGCTTCTAACTCAACAAATACTCCACCTAGATCCATAGTTATACAATTTCTTTCATTTCTGGACAAGTAACTAATATTAAAATCTGCTTGGAGAAAATCACCCTTAAAATACTATCAAACCCTGATAAGGTTTGACAATTATTATTCTTACAGAATACTAGAACAAAGGAAAAAAGTCTGGCCAATAATAAAACTGTTAAAAGAAAACAACATTAAAACACAGCTGGCCTTTCCAGCCAAGATAAAAATACTTTTTGCCAATGAGATGAGAACCTTTAATTACTTAGAAGAAGCTACTATATTCAGCAAAAACAACAAAATAGCGTCTATCCCAGAAGAAATTAAATGGATGGCCCCTACTCTTAAAAGAATAAAAGAAACAAATCCTTGGACTGATGCTAGAAAGAAGAAACAAAAAACTGATTCCAAGATAGCTGTCCCAAAAAAATAAATCTTACAACAACATGTCTCGAAGTATCAACTGATATCATACATCACTTGTCATCTGTTTTTTTTAAAAAAATGGAAGTTTCTTAAACAACTGAGAAACAGTAACGATTTATTCAGAATGTTCAAAGACTCCAATAATTCTTCTCAAACAAAGGTAGGTCAAGATGGGTTACTATTTACATTATATATAAGCCAAGCAAAGCAACATATAATACAAACATAGAAGTTTCTATTCCCCCTACTTGAACTCAACGAATACTTATTTTGTTCATTTTTCATTGATTTTACTTATAATATTTTAAGTAATTAATTAACTAATTCAATGAGGTACCATTCATCAGAGTTCAGACTCAAATGTAACAAATTAACATCATATATAATAATAGTAACAGTAAAGTGTTTTGAAAAAAATGCTGTAATGGAGACTAATGCCTTCTTTAGTTAAAGTATAATTTGGAAATGTCATGTATATCCTGGTTAAGTAATAGTGTCAAGCTCTTAGTACAAATGTCATCATTATTCTGTCTAAATATAGTTAAATTCAATTATGGCAGGTATCATAGCTACGAGTGCTGTTTGATCAATCCTGATATGGTGTGCATGGATGCAGCCGTGTCTGGCAGCTAGTACAAATTTCATTATTCTGTCTAAACATAGTTAATATCAATTATGGCAGGTATCATAGCTACAAGTGCTGTTTGATCAATCCTGATATGGTGTGCGTGCATGCAGCCGTGTCTGGCAGCTACTACAAATGTCATTATTATTCTGTCTAAACATAGTTAATATCAATTATGGCAGGTATCATAGCTTAGAGTGCTGTTTGATTAAGCCTGACATGGTGTGCATGGATGCAGCTGTGTCTGGCAGCTGTTGTATGTTGCCGTTTTCATCTCCGGGAAGCTGTGGGTTGTGGCTTGTGATTAAGGTTTACTGATGCTTGTGCATTAGGAAGAGACATTTGATGTTTTAGCCTGAATCCAGGGGAAGGGGTGGATAAAACTGTGATTTGGTATATTTTGGTGGACAATAGTTTGTTTATACATCTGCCGAGTGAGAGGTGGGAAGGCTGGAAGAATGTGTTATCACTTATTGTGGCGGCTGGTTGGGAGTTTTTTTTTTATTTGCTTGCTCTCCATTCTTTTCCTGACTGCTGCCTTGCTGAAAGGAAGGGAATTTAGGCTTGAAGTTGCAGTGAAGTGAAGCTTTGCTTCAGGTGCACTGTGAGCCTCTGGTATTCAGTACGCAGACACACTAACTGAAACAGACGCTCCCAGGTTGCTATGGTAATGGAGACAGAGTGACGATAATGCTTAATTGCTCTGAGGAGTCTCCAAGATGATTCTCGACAATGAAGTTTTTGGTTTTTAAAAAAATATATAATAAAAGGGCTGTCTTAAACCATATGTTCACATATTGATGGTCTACCAACACTTCATTTAGCTCATTAAGTTGATTCTTGATAACAAAATAAATAAAATAAAATAATAAGTGCAATTTTATATTTAAAATGTATTTTGATCCAAACACATTAAGGACTTAAATAAGAGTAGAAGTCTGAGTTATTGTGAAAGGCAAAGAGCACTTGGTCTTGTGCAGTACCCTTTGCAGTGGTCTGGGAGGTGAGCTTGCTCGGACGTGTTGGGCATATAGGGATAGCTGATTCTAGGGGTGTTTGGAGTTGTCAGGAAGTACTAGAGAGGCATTATATTTCCTTTGTGGAAATATCTGTGGGAATGGAAGGTGTGTTGAGTGGCTCACTGGCAGAGTGGCCACTACATGGAACAGGCTGGTAAAATGGAACAGGAAAAATATTAGTTTGGATATTTTAAGAACAGCCTGGAAACACACCACATGAATTAGTGAATGGTATTCTGGCAAAACTGGATGGGCATTGCTGCTTGTAATTGAAGTACTGATATGTGTGTATGTAAGGATGGAAATATGCTTATAACAAATAAGAAACTAAAAGGGTCTCATATTTTAAAGTCTATGGACTGTATAAACATGCTCGGAAGGAGTTAATAATAAGAATAAGCATTACAGCTTGTGGTCTCTCAAATAACTAAGCAACAGCCAAAAAAAAAAAAAAAATCAAACAAAACAACAAAAAAAACCCCACACACACAATAGTTATGTAATTTAGAATTTTAGTAAATCTAGATATAAAGTATACAATCATCATATAAGATGAAGCAGTCTGCTGAATTTAGATCTTAAAGACAGGATTTAATAATATGGCCTATGTATAATTACACTACTGTCTTAACTTGTCATAAATGACATACACTACATTGAACATCAAGGGGAAGCATGATGATTTTCTTATATAAGTAAATATGCATAAAAAAGTTATATAATTACTTTAACTTGAATTGTGATCTTGTAACCCATCTTGACCATATATAATACTTAAGCTGTTACCAAGGTAACAAATGCTTTATACATGACATCAAACTGACAAAGCTGTTCAAGGGAAACAATAGAAGCCTGAACTAGGAATGTCACAGAATGTAACAAACACATTCTGAACAAATAGTATTAAATTGTCAATAATCACTCAGTTTAACCTTTGCTGCTTATACAAAATAGAATATTGCCATTTAAATCTAAAAACTTTCAGTATATGCCATAAAATGACAATTTATGAATACGGAAAGGAAACTTGTAATCATTAATCACAATAAGTGAATTTGTTGTTTTTAACCTATAATTTCACTCATTTTATAATAAGAAATGACAGATATGAAAATCCTTATGTGTAGGAAATGTGAGGGGAAGAGGAATGCACTGATAATTAAAATGCACCAACTGTCATCAATGTTCACATAAAACAAACTTGATGCTTTAAGTAAGTTAGCAACAAAGTGATTACTTAAATGCTGACAAACAATGAAATATAACTTCTGATATATCCAGTAAAATACATTGTATTATAAACATTAGGTATAAATATTATTACTATCTATTTATCTTAAGTAATAAGTTTTGAAAGACTTCATTAATAAGGGTGAATATGTTAAATAACTGTGTGGTATAATATTTTACTGAGGTTTTATATATGATACATCCTACTTTACTAAGATTGAATTGCTTGTCATCTATCTTTCATGTAAATATGAATTGCTTATACAATTGCTAGACATTTGTATTGCATTAGAATTCTATCTACAATAGTACTATATCTGTTCAAAACAATATAAATATTGCTTATTCCTATTACAAATATTCTCCATATGCTAATTCATTTTATGGAGCTCAGATGTTCTGGAGTAATAATCTGATGGACTAAGGTTTATCCCTCAGATTAGGAATGATTTTCATTCCATGGCTAGTGCGGATCTTAGTTTTGTTAGCATTTATTATTTTAAATTTGTTATTTCACAAAAACATTTTTAGTATGCCTGACCAAAACATTACTTTACTGGTAAACACTCAAAGTATACAAATTATAATTTCCTTTAAAAGCTCAAACGTATACTTTATAGTCATCAGAGAAAAATCTTTAATAGTCACAATAAAACAAAATACATAGTCTAAATAACCTAAGATGGATTTAACTTTATTATCTTTAAATACCAATGGCTTAAACAATCCTAGCAAGAGATCAAATCTGCTGAAATATTTAAAACTGAACAAAGCACAAATAGTCTTCCTTCAAGAAATTCATTTCAAAACAAATGAAAATTACAAATAGAATCCTAAGGAATATATGATATTGGTGCAATCCACTTATAAGACAAAGACAAAAGGAGTAAGAATTTTATGGAAAACAAATGTGATTAATCCAGAACTCATTCAGAAGTATGAAGATAAAGAAGGCCTTATAGCATTAGTAATAGTTAAATATAATAACAGAATATGGACCTTAGCCAATCTATACTGGTTCCCAGGCATTGGAACAGGAACTGTTAAAACACTTGGATTTCATTTCCAATAATTATAAAGGCAATTTCATATTAGGAGGAGATTTTTAACTGTATATTTAATATTTCAGAAACTACAAATAAAATACCACTGGGTACATCTGCTGTATCAAAAGCTTTAAACAAGTGGGTAGAACCATTTCATCTTGTAGATACTTTCAAATTTAAAGAAGATAAATATTTGTTGTTTTTTCATCAAGATCACAGATTTGGTACCCAAAGTAGAATAGATAAAATATTTGCTGCCCATGACTTACACTCTAAAATCATTAATTTCTCAATCACTCCCTGCCCCTTTTCAGACCACAATTCATTGATACTAAAACTTCAAATTGGGTACAAACCATCAATCTTTAACTCCAAAATTCTAGCATATATAACTCAAATTAAAGAGTTCAAACCCTGGTTATTATCTGAATTACAGTTCTTCTTAGATAGTAATTACACCACAGAGATAAATAAAATAATGATATGGGACTCATTAAAAGCTTACATATATGGTAAAACCCTAACCTGGTATAAAAAAATCAGATAATGGGATTCTGAATTATTAGATCAACAATCCAAACTTTTGTCAGTAAAAGCTGAAAAAAATCAAAATAATTTGGAGATGAAAAAGAAAGCAGAAGTATAAAATAATAAATACAATGAAATTCTAACACATAAAACTAGTTTAACTTTAGAAAAACTAAAAATTAATACCGTGGCCACTTCTCCCAAATATCTACATAATTTATCCACAGGAATCAAAATACAATCAAAAGCTAATAACATTAAAAGTATCTTCCATGAAAACCAATAAATCCACACAACTGTTTCAAAGGACACCAGAAATAAACTTGTAAAAAACTGTGGTAGATGCCCAAACAAGCAGTAGAAACACCATAAGCTCCACACATATAACAAAACGAAAACCAGCTACAGAAGTCTTTAATTGTTAAGCACTTTCATCCCCTGGGTGAATCTTCGGGGACTTCATCAGAACTAAATAACCCCCTTCAAGTCAGACCCTTTTTATACATACATAATTGAAGCAATTAAACAATTAGGTAAATAAGTGATTGGTAAGAGCATTTAAAGACATACCATAAAATCACAAAAAAAATGCATACTATGTAATAATAAACATAATCCTTAAAAATGTTCCTTTAAAAATGTATATAAAAGTAATAAAATTATAATATGAATACTTGTAGCTTAGATATCCCAATCAAATGTTGTTGTATAATATCTTAAAATACTAATGCTTTTTTTCACAGCACTAGATTGTCAAGGGGACACAAAATTCAAGTTTGGAATATTAGAAGTTGTCCCACACAGTTTGAGAGGTGGTTGGTGGGAACTTCAGGTTGCCCTGAGAGAATTCCAATGGATTATTAAGCTTAATGCCTTGGTGGAACCTGGAGTAAATGATTATGTGTCCTTGGTTCCAGTGCTGAGAAAAAAAGCATTAGCATTTTAAGATATTTTACAATGAATCACAAACTTGAACAATGTTACAATAAAGTTGTTAGCTTTGCAGCTAATCCCCCTTCTGCAGTCATCACTGTACCACATTAAAACATCTCAAATGGATAGAACTCCCCAACCACCTAAAATATATGCAGTTACAATTTGCCTTTAAAATGACTAACCAAGCTTGAAACTGTCCCTCTCTAGGTGCTACTTTTACTAAATACATCCCCAGCTGTGTCCTTAGGCCCACTAACCAAAAACAGGTATCTATCTACAAACCACTAAAATCTGCCAGGTAAAAGCTATACTCACATTATGTTGCCAAAGCGTGGAATTTAATATAACTGTCTAGGAAATCCTGTAAAAGAGTGTTATAATACAAGGTCAGAATGTAAAACCACAGGAGAATTATAGACAGAAATCAGATAAGAGATACACAGCAATATCTATATAGCACACACAACTGTGATGGACAGTGTTATATTTTTAGCAGACACAGCTATGGTCCAAATCCTGGGAGTTGTAGTAAGCTGTATGCAGAATCATACCCCACAAGTGTACAGAAATGTCCAGAATGTCCAGTTAATCAGCCCATATCTGCCGGCTGTCACCCTGTCCCCCTGGCATATCAGTGTGCTAATCTCTGACATGTCGGCAGCATTTCATGTCATATAACTGACTGTCAGGCCTGTACATATTTGGAAAATGTCAATGAAAACAAACCTGTCATTGTACAATTCATTAATGGTTTAAAAGGGCAATAGTTGAAATATGTCCCGGTTCACTGCCCAGAGTCTGTGCAAAAAGAGATGGACAGGTATGTGCATAACATTAACCTGGAATCTGGGAGTTTGTGTAGAAACAGTTAGTTAGTGTTAAACAATTCCTCCACAGATATACCAGGTAGGAAATGTATACTGCAGGTAAAACCAGTTCGTGTATATAGTTGTCGACGGCCATACCACTGTCCAAACTAAGGAAATAGGGTAGTGTACTAATACTTGTAAAGTACAGATAACATCACTGACTAGGAAAGTAATGCAAACTACAGGAATATACTAGTTGTCAATTGACATCTCCCCCCACCATATCTGCAACAATAAACTAAATACCCAACTCAGTTGGTATGTGCTGACTTAACTCTAATGTTGGGACATATGTCCTATTGTTGGATAATTATTTAAATCTGTTTAAATGTATATGCTATGTTGAAATACTCCCACATTGGTGGCATGGTGCCATCAATGTACTTGCATGCTGTTGTTATTACTACTGTAGTCCCATATATGCATGTGTTCTGTTTGCTATGCAACTGTTCCATATCTGGTGTTTGGGTTAAAGGGAATATCTATGCATGCTGTTATACCTAATCCTGGAATAGGTTGACTATTTCTAACCCACATATGTTGATAAAACTTAAACACATAGCACGTATGGGAATGTGGGTCCCAGCTGTCCCACCTCAGCTGGCCATGGCACCGGGCACCAGCACATCTGGGGCCCAACCCGGGACCTCCTTGTCCATTGGTCCTGCACCACCTTTGGGTGGAACTGCCTCAGGGGATTGGGCTCACCCCCCCCTGGGAGCAGGCGTGGACAGGAACCTGTCACCCATCGCCAGGTCCGGGTCGTGGTGAGTACTGAGCTCCACAGGGAGTTTGGAAATCTGCTACACCAGCTTGAGGGCCGTGTTTCACAACTAGAGGGTTGGCCTAGCTCTCCAACTCAGCCCCCAGCCCAGCCACCTTCGGGGCTGTGAAGATGCACTGGTGACTGCCCATGGGTGGGGAGCTCAGTCCCACTGTTTTCACTAGGGTGCTCATGGGCTTCTGATTTCCCAACACCCCTCCCCATCAAGGTGTTTACCCTCCACATGTGTCATATACCACCCCTGTATGCTTCTTGTTTGTCTTGTCTGTTAAACTACCCAATCTATCTCCCCAAATATACCTACTATCCCTCCAAAACATCCCACTCTCACCTGAAAAAAAAGGGCACTCTGTTCCCAAAAAAAAATCTCTCCCCATACATAGCTGTCCATTTTACACGTGTCCCCTGGACACATGTAATCCAGTCTAATTGACTTAACAATATATTATTGTTGTCCTCACCCTTCTCTCAGGGGTATGAGTGTCCAAACCTATTTCCAAATTCAGTGTATATGCACAGCTGTTGCTTTAGGAGAAATGGGCAGCTATGGACCTTCCTTTCACCCATCCGGCACATCCCTAGCTATTTTCCCTGCTGTCTTTCCCTCTTTGTGCCCCTTTCTCACCACTTTCCTATCAACCATTTTTCATTTCTTTTAAAGAAATTAATGCAGGGGTAAGCACTTTTAAGCAGCAATAAGTGGGTTTAAACCTGTTTGCGTGGGGGTAAGAAATGCCTACACAGGTTAAGCAATTTAGAAGCTGAGTATAAGAAACTGTAACAGGAAGTTAGCAGTGCCTACCTCAGCGCAAAGCTGTGCAAACCCACTTAAAAGTGCCTTAATCACTCTGTATCCAATGGCCCTTGTTCTGCCCAGCAACAAAATAAACAACCTCTGCAAGCCTCAAACCCAGAAACCTGCACACCATAGCCAAATTGATTTACCACTAAGCCATGTCAGATATACATAACCCTGATGTTTTCACAAACATATCATCCAGCACAGTCATTCAACAGTATACATGTAGATGTATGTGTGTGTATATATATATATATATATATATATATATATATATATATATATATATAAATATTTATATCTAAATAGATATATATATACATATATATATACATATATATATATATATATATATATATATATATATATATATATATATAGATACACACACACACACACACATATATATATATATATATATAGATATATATATATATATATAAATACGCACACACATCCACACACACACACACACACACACACACATATATATATATATATATATATACATATATACATATGCATACATCTATAGATACATATGTCTACATCTCTCTCTCTATATATATATATATATATATATATATATATATATATATATATATATATATATATATATATATATATATATATATATACGCAGATATATATATCTATAGATATAAAAGAGAACATAACAAATACATATATGACCACAGGCACCATTAATGGGGGTGAGGGGACCCAAGCAACATATGTCTTGTAGGTATTGATACCCCCCCACAGCCAAACAGGTCTTCCCTGCAATACAATACCAACTTTTGCAAGTCCCATAACCAGGACCTGACACAACATGGATGCAAGATGTTAACAGTAATCCATTCCACCTGTATGATGTCAGGCTGGTATCAATAACATATCATGCAGTACAGTCTGGCTACCATAGGGAATGTACAATGTGGAAGCAATAAACATTCCTAAGATACATATACACAGACACATATATGCAGATACATATATATATATATATATATATATATATATATATATATATATATATATATATATATATATACATATACATATATAGATATATGTGTAACTACACATACACACACACACACACATATGTATAGGAAGATACATATTTAGAGGGTGCACACCATACGGAACAGCCAGTATGCCTACAGTTGCCACCTTACCAACTGGAGACTGTATGAGTCACCCATACAAAAGACAGTTGTTGCCTGCAACATATACCCACAGAGAGGTCAAAGGATATAATACCACACACAGGTTTGCATACACAAGAAAGCTTTATTTGTGTACTATTACAGTTGTATATGCCATGTCATATAGCTGTTTAGACTGTGAAATACATATAAACAGACTAATGCAATTGTCAAACAGATAAATTAATACAGTATTCACTGCAGTGGTGGTGCTGCGGTAGGGTTGTCGCCTCACAGTAAGAGAGAGAGAGATAGAGAACAGAAAGCAGATCCAGAACCACAACCACACCAAAAAAGAAAACAAAGGAAGCATGCTAAGGCCATAGGTAAGGAGAAAAAAAAAAACTCCTACAAGGACACTATCCACAACAGACCTCATCCCCACAACAGGTATGTGAAGTATATATGCATGTAATTGACTGTAGTACTTGGTCCATAATACTGGGGTAGATGATGTGGAATGATATACATGTGCCATCAGGTGTTGCTGTTGTAATGGTCTTCAGCAGAACAACTGCTATGGACATTAGAGTCTGTCCCTGTGGGTAGTGGGCCATACCCGTCAACTGTGTAGAGCAGCACCGACTGGCAAGATGTAAGCCAATATAGTGTGTGTTGTGTAATGGAAAGGATGTATATTACTGTGGCCAATAGCTGGTGGTGGAAGTAATGCCATAATGATGGACACATGGGTTCCAGAGCCCACCACTTGCAGGATACTCAGGTTAACATGTATTGTTGCATGCTGAAATGCCATAGGTGTGTAATAGGTTTACCTGCAATCTAGCCCTATATATACCCCCTAATGTTAGGCTGTGTCCATATGTGGCACCTGTCCGTGTTGTAGCAAGGCAGAACAGTGCAGCTGTGCAGGAAAGAGAGTTAGAGATTGTGGATCTGATGTCTGAATGTACCTCATACATAGGTATGTATATGTGTATATATATATATATATATATATATATATATATATATATATATATATATATATATACATATATATATACATGTATGTCCACAGATAGACAGATACCCATATGTAGACATATATATATATATATATATATATATATATATATATATATATATATATACACATATATACAACATAATATATATCTACACACACACACACACACACACACATATATATATATATATATATATATATATATATATATGTCTGCATATATACAAACACACACACACACACACACACACACACACACACACACACACACACACACACACACACACACACACACATATATGTATGCAAATACATGTTCCCTATATTACCACCACAGTGCTGTATGCTTTGTGTGAGGGAATAGCACACATATCAGTACACATAGATATATACAGCTGTAAGTGTGTGCAACATGGATGGGTATGTCACATGTGAACCCCTTGTTGGGACCACATTGCCCTTGTCTGTGAAGTAGGGAATAGGAATATGGGGAAGGATGACAGGTATATTTGTGGAGGTGGGCTGGTTGGTAGATGTAGAAGACAGCCTACAGGGGTGGTATATGACACATGTGATGGGTAAACACCCTGGATGGAGTGTGTGGTCTGCATTGTAGAAGCCCCATGGGCCCCCATATGGAAACAATGGGAACAACCCTCCCACCCATTGCTACTCACAACAGCAGTCTACTGCCCTGAAGGTGACTAGCCTGGAGGCTGAGCAGGAGAAGCATGTGGACCCTGTGAATGTGTACTGGGTGCCTCAAGGTGATGTAGCACATCCCACAAGTGTCTGTGGAGCCTCCTATAGAACAGACCCTGGACAAGACCTCAGGTGACAGGATCATGTCTGTGTGTGTCCCTGGGGGGGGACAACATCCCCTGAGGTGGTTCCACCTGAAGGTACCACTGGACCAGTAGATGAGGAGGCTCCAGGGTGGGTCCCACATGTGATTTGGCCTGGTAACATAGCCAGATGAGGTTGGAGAGGTGGTTCTGCTGGCAATTATTCCTTAAACATGCTATTGTGGCACTGTTATAAAACATATGTGGGTAGTAATAGTCTACACAATCCTGGAACATGTCCAACAGCATGCATAGATATCCCCAGTAACACAGAATGTCAGATGTGCAGCAATCACATAGCAAGCATACCACATGCATATATGGAACCATAGTGGCCCTGACAATGGCATGCAGCTGAAATAGTCTGTAACAGGCCAGCAGTGATAATGTCCACACAGGGAACATGGCTACAGACACATAGCAGAAAGTGTAGTACAAGACAATATATGTCCCACTGGTAAATAAGCTGTAGCCATACCTACTGAGTTGTGTGAACAGTTTGTTTTCACTGATATGGTCGGGGGGTGACAGAGATGTGTATTAAGGACTATGGTAACCTTGCTGTATGAGTTGCTCAGACCTGTTTCCATCTTTATGTCTTTCAGGCAAGATGTCCCATGGCCGCCTACATGCATATTCAGTGGCTGAAAACAATGTTGTGCTGAACTACCTTATCCAGCACTACCCTGTCCTGTTTGGCAGGGCCGCCCATAAGCAGCAGGAGCAGACCACCCAGTGGAACAATCTAGTCCACAGGGTCAATGATGTTGACCTGAATAACTGCACTTATGAGCAGGTCCGGCATCATTGTTCTGACCTGCTTCGCAATGCCCGTCAGTGTGCTGCAGCAGTCCAGGGGGAATCACCTCACAATGGGGGGTCATGCCATCCATCCCCCTCTGACATGTGTTGAGGAGCTCCTTGAGAGCCTTGTGGCACCTGCCTGTCCGCATACCCAACAACTGGCAGACACCATTGTGGAAGTGGGTGCTACCCACACACTAGCTAAGGACTGTGCAGGTAAGGCCACAGGGCACATCAGTAGATCACTGTTGTGTATGCATCCACATCTGTAGAGGTAGATCATGCATATCTAACATGTTATATATATATTTTGTTGATGCATAGTAGTAATAAACAGATGTGCATAAGTGGTAGCATTGTGGACTTGTACTGCTGATGTATTGTAATGCTGCACCCACCCTGTAGCAATACCACAGCTGTGGCCACTGACATTGCATCTCTCACACTCTTATGTAGGTCCCTCTGGTATACCACCAAGGCAACAGCCTGTAGCTGGTGAGTATGGTTTATGTTGATGCTTGACAATACACTGGGCATGTAATGGCTATTGTATATTCCTTGCACACATCTAACACACCTACCCATAATGCATGCTGTACATGTTCACATACTGTTGCTGTTAAATACACTGCATCACAGTGGTGACCATGATGGGGTATTGGAAGGGTATGTCAGACACCTGCAAGATAACTAACATCCTGTCATTGCAAAATGTGTCCACAGGAATTAACATAATGGTGGGACACATGTCCTACAGTAGGGACATGTGTGAAACATCACCCTTATACAGTGCAACAACAATGTATATACCAGTATTACAATTGCAGCTGTTACAGATCTACAGTATGGCATAACATATTACTGTGGTCCACATTATTAGTTGGGACTAGGCTGTAACATGTGCAGTTCGGTGTATGGGACACTGCAAACTGACACACATGTGTAGGCCATACTTGTAAAGCATCTGCAAAAAAGGCTGAAGGTGGGGAGCGTGTGTCAGCATGACACACTGGTGAACTGCAGCAGGGATCCTAAGGATGCTAAGAAGGCTGTATCTGCACACAGTCAGGCTCAGGAACTGTGGCAGATGTAACCCTGCCCCCGCAGCAATAGTGACGGCAGTGTGTGAAACCAAGGGATGTGCATGAGTAGACCCTGCAATCATGCAGAGTTGGGGGACATGTTTAGAGTAGACTGACCATACACTGGCAAATGCAGATAGCCCATGCTATTATACCCCTGCCAGTAATAGTGACTGCTGTAGTACACATCATAGGTGCAACAAACCGTCATGATAAGGACATGCACACATATGCACACATGGAGTGTATACATTGCAGTCAGCATCCGCACACCTAATACATTTTGTAGACACTGCATGTGAATGTACAGGATATATGTCACATATCAGGCTCATGTACTGTTAATATATGGGGTGATGTGGTCCCATGGCATCATGGCAGATCAAGGAAGGGTGCATCATATCAATAAGGGTGTGTACACTCCCCATAGCCATGGTATGGTCTGACGGTTGTCAGTGTAATAGTATTGGATTGGTCATACATGATCATCTGATGTTGAGATCTGTAAACCAGACATCAGGCATTCACAACTGACATCTGTCCACATTTCATCCAAGGTATGTGTCGCTGAAAAACATAGGGGCTGTGAGCATTAGAGCAGATATAACTGACGCAGTACTACACATTCAGCAATGGGTTGTACACCTGTGAGGTTTGGTGCACAGTACATGGCAGGGTGCAGAACAGGTGCACAGCAATACTGTGTACATGGGTGCAGTATTTTCCAGGGGAAGGGGCATCACCTACTAACACAGCCCATGCATCACACACATGTATACTGTTGCTAGCATGGATTGAATATAGCTGCAACGCATGCTGTTGTGTACCATATGTTATGCATATTGACACATGGATAATGGGAGGACTGTGTGTACTATCTTTGTGCAACCTCACCTGTATGTATGTGTGTGGCTGGGTGGTTATTTTGTCTGTAGGTTCAATCTGGTGGAGTGGAGGGAGGTTGATGCATGTAGGATGTGTGTCTGCATATGTGTGTGTTTGTGTGGGTGTCCATGTATGCATATGTGTGATTGTGGGGTTGTTCATTTGGCAGTACTTCCCTTTGGGATCATGCAGTACATGGACATGGACTGACACGGCACATCAGGAATACTTGTCTGATATGTAATCACAGGATGGCTGATAGTATAATAAGGTCTGTAGCATGGAACATGCATTGGGAGGGAAAGTAGACACCAGGTATACCCTTAATATTGCATTCAGCAGAGAGGTGAACAACAACCCATGTATGCAGCACTACAGATGCATTGGGGAATTACTAGACAACACCAGGGAGTGTATCCATATATTACACTTGTCACATGATAGGTTGATTGAGCAGCATATCTGGCATGTACTGAGCAATACTTACACATGACACTCCAGTGCGTGACATCATGGAGTGAACGTAGTAGCCCCTCACATATAGGGGCCATGCTCATGATGTCTGGACATACACAGGGTGAACACTGAATGACAGCATTGAGGCCATGTAAAACCTAGTCCACTCAGGTCAAGGAGGTAATGGAGTAACAGGTCTTGTGTTGTGATCACTCGTCTAGGCATTTAGAGGAATGATACACTAATGAGTGATATTAATGAGTGTATGTTACCAAGTGTGATGCAGGATTGGGAATTTATGGGAATAAATGTGGGACTGTCTGTAAAATCACGGACAGGTAGGTATTAAGGTGGAATGTGTGTGTGTGTGTGTGTGTGTGTGTGTGTGTGTGTGTGTGTGTGTGTGTGTGTGTGTACTGTTATGCAATGCTGTACATGTCTTAAATTGCGTTTCTTGTTTTCTCCAACAGGTGGCGGGATGGGTCAGTGTCCCTCCTGCATGCAATCTGGTATTGGTGTCCATACAGACACTGAAGATGATGATAGTACTGTTGAGGCACAGGTGGGGTTGTCAGAGGCTGAAACTATGCCATAATTTGACATCCCCCTCTTAGCCACCCCAACCCCGCACACAGTTTCAGTACCTATACATACTCCATCACCAGTGGCCATAGCAGAGGGACAGTTGGCGGTTGGTGGCAGTGCACAGGAGAGTATGGTATCCATGCTGCCTACTGTGTCTGGTCACAGCAGACATAGCTGGATGTCCGGCAGGGCACCACATGGGCAGATGTATCAGGGTGCTTGTGGTAGGGTGACTGGTCATCATGCCCCTGGCAGAAGCACCACAACTGGTACCACCAGGCACATGTGTCAGGCTGTCATGGGGGCGCAGGCATGTATGGAACTATACACCAGACAAGGCCTGAGGCTGCAGGGGGCTGTTCTCACATCTGCAAGCAACAACTTCCATGAACTGTCTGGTGCCCTCTGTGCTCATACCGAGGTCATGGATAGATGGTTTGGTGAGATGGTGGGCCTCATCAACCGTGGTTTGTCTGTGCTTGAACATGTGGTGGGAGTGTGGCAACAGCTGCGTGGACGTAGGCCAGGAACACCAACAACTGGCAGTCAATGTGGACATGCAAGGACACCAAGGCACTCCTGTAGTGGCAGTACCAGCCCCAGCAATGCAGGGGGGTGCTGTCCACACCACACCACAGCAGGCCATGAGCACATAGTCCTGTCCAGTCCCAAGGAGGGACCTGGCTCCAGCGGACATCTGTCATCATCAGGGGAGAGTAGCACATTGAGGCCTGTACCTGGACGTGCCCATGGAACCCCTGGCAGGCACAGTCCATGTGTCCATGGCTGGAGGCAGGTATGGTCTGCAGCTGTCCAAAAACAGCTGTATAGGGCAGCCACATGGCAGAACTGTGTGCATGCATACCCACACACTATACGAACACACCTAGGGCAACCCCATACCTACACACATCACATCACCATGCCCAGTTCAACTAATTACACCCTTCACCCACACACATGGTGTCAAATGTATGGCCCACACTCGTCCTCTGGCAAACCAACAACACACCCTGTGCATATGATGATACCTGTGCCACATCCCTGTCATCCATAGCATTGATGCAGGGACAGGCTAATATGGTTCTGATACACACGGTGACTGTACTACAGTGTACTAATGTACTGCAGTGTAACATGTTGTCAGGAGCAATGTTTAATGCATACATGTCAGGTAGTGTAGCCATCCAGCAATGATGCATTATAGCTGTTAATAACACTGGGTGATTGTGGTCTCCATAATGTTATCCATTTGTGTTGTAGGTGTACAAGTGTCAGCAGGAGGATTGTCTGCAGTCATATTCCACAAGGGGTATGGCACTGTGGTGACACCATGGCTGTGACATATCCGGGGTACAGTTGAACATGTCACAGGTTTGTATAACAGTTATTGCCTGTGCCACATGGCCAGGTGACCCGCTGGGACATGTATAATAAGCAACCTGATGTGGACCAATCCACATAAATGATCACTCTTACTTGGCAACACTGGAATTGGACCCCTACCTATGTATGTAGTGCTGCTGAACTGTGTGGCGTTCATTACACACACCACACAACGTTTAGGATGAGGTGTGTTCTAGGTTACATGTTACATGCAGAACATCCCCAGACATGTACAGTATGTTAATGGGGGATGTAATGGTTGTATATGGACAATACACAATGTGACATACCGTCATATACACATTAACAGACACATAGGCAGACACACATCCGAGAGACCTGGGCCTATCAGTGCTAACTAACTTGTCCATGTGTCCAATATGCTACAGGTAGGCTGCACACAACACATGCATAACTGGGCTGGATTGTGATATCAGTTACCTGTATGGTTGATGGTGACAGTGGTCACCATAAAGTAGTACATGGACATATACCGGGTGTACCATGGTGTAATGACAGTGTACATAGCACCCACATACCACAGTGGATATTGTACTCACTGGAACCCATGATGACACTCTGACATACCCACCATCACACATTACCCATGACTGTGATACAACCCATTGTATATCCCAACAGTGGTACTACAAGGGTATGCATCTAATGCACATGCCACAGGCATAGTAGGGTGTTGCATTGTCATGCCTCACCTATGGGCAGCAACAACACTATCCATACTACTGTGTGGTAATGCGTATTGTAATAGGAGTATGTGGCCTCGGAATGCTGTACCCTACAGATATACAGACATGCACACATACACTTGCCAAAACTCAATGGGTATCCTATGCCTATCAACCCATTTGTACAACACTGTTGTGCTGGTACTGCAAGGCTCATGTAGCCATCAGGGAGAGGAGCGTAACAGGGTACATTAATGTCCAATACAGCAGCTGCCACATCTGACTATGGCAATGAGTGTTGCGGTGGTTGTGAAGGCCTTCATGGAATTCCCAACTATAGGTGTACTACACACAGACACTGCTATCCTCAGTAATGCACATGTACATATGTGTCAGTACTGGAGTGCATCGCTGCAGGTGGTCATAGCTGTGCACCTGCCAATTGTCCATGGAGAGATGGGTTGTGTAGGGGATGTGTGTACTGTGGTATCATGCCACTTGCCATGTGCCAGCAGGCAATCTATCAACAGGCACCACTGTGGTGACCCTCAGGGTGAGAGTAACATGGATCAGCCAATCCTCTGGGTGCCTCCTGCAAATGGCCACAGAGGTGATGCAGTTGACATGTATGCAACATGTATTACAACACATGGTTAGTGTCTGTGACAGAGACCTGTACCCAAGCATGTTCTGTTGACTGTGGTAGTGTAGTGGAGGTATGGCATGTCGTGTATACAGGGTGTTGTCTCCTATATATGCCAGTTATTTCACAGCTGGGCAGACATGTCACTTTAAATCAAGCGTAGGTTGCCTGTATGTATCCAAGCTGGATACCTGCCATCTGCACATCTGTACAGGGACTGACAGACATCAGCTTGTAAGTAGCTATGCAGTAGGATGAATGTGTCGACAGACAGATGTTTGACAACAATATGTATGCCATTAGTACATGTTGGAAGCCCTCACTGACATGTGCTGTTCAGATGGTAGTCTACAGTTACATTCCACATGTCAGATCATGATCCACTAGGGGATATATACTGTGACACAGCTCACACACCAGGAACATGACAGCTAGGCCTCAGAGTCTAGCTACGCCTGCAGGTGTGCTTGTTGTCAGTACTACATTTAGCACTCTACTCTTGCCTGGGAAAGCACTGTCAACAGTAGTATCACTATGATACACCACATGCCAGTTTGACAGCACTTACCCTGGGTTACTACCCCTGTTTGTAACACATTCACATGGATAACTGTGCTCTACAGGTCTTATATACTTGTGTGTTCCAGACATGACACTCACGCCCCTTGCTACTGTAATGACAACACATAGATGCATGTATTGCACATGGCATTACATACACCTATTACAAATGTCATTACCCTGCTGTGTTGTTAGACTGGGTGGTGAGCACTGGTTACCAGGACTAAGCCATATTTAGCAGGTGTCAGCATTGCTGCAATATAACAGCTAAGCAGATTTGCGCACTGCTAAGTGAAGCCTACACAGTGTAAGCACCCATACGGTTAACTGTACCATAGCAAACACACACAAACGTACTTAAAGCTGCTCAAAACTGCCTTAAGCACTCTGTATCCAACAGCCCTTGTTCTGCCCAGCAACAAAATATACAGCCCTTGCAAGTCTTGAACCCAGGACCCTGTACACTAGAGTCACAACAGTTAACCACTACACCATGACCACTGCGAAGATAGCTGCTGTTTTTCCAATATATCTGTCACTACACATTTTGAATAGTATTGAACAATTGCTTTGACTTCCACAATTGTGTAGTGCTAGTTATTGATATTACTGTTGCATCACATATGTTGTTATATCAAAATGTGCACATATCAGATACATATGGTGAGATACATCTGGGAAGGTATACACAACCGCAATGTTTACACATGACAGGAATATGGATATATACATATACATATGTTGATATATGTCTACATGTACATACACATGTATATTCATACATATGCCTGTCTACACATCTATATATTGCATCATATATATGGCCATTTGTAGATCTCTCTCTCTCTCTCTCTATATATATATATATATATATATATATATATATATATATATATATTCACTTTAGAAGCTTGAAATACTGAACTATTGAAATTCAGTATTTCAAGCCCATAAAGTAGAATCCTGAGAACAGCGAAAGCTCAGAAGCGCAAAATTCAAAACCTCAAATCCCGGCAGTTTTGAATTTCATGCTTCTGAGGTTTCGCTGTGGTTATGGATTCAGGTAAGTGTGTGTGAGTGTTAAGGGTTTTAGGTAAGGGCTGTGGTGTGTGTCAGTGTGTTTTGTTGCTGTGATGTGTTTGTGCGAGGAGAATGTAGCTTGTGTGGTGGTGTTTTGTTTGTGTTTGTGTGTAGTGCGGCCTGAAACAGATATTGTGCAAAGACAATAAAGACAAAATCCAAGAGATGTCACACAGAAAAGGAATATTCCCTTGCAGAAGATGCATTATGTGTAAATACATCTGTACAGATAGGGAATTCATACACCTGGATACTAAGATGGTATATACAAGTAATTTCTACGCAGACTGTACTCAAAAAACATGGTTTATTTGGCCACATGACTAAAATGCAAGGCTTCTATATAGGAAAAAACTATCAGAAAAATGAAAGAGAGGGTGTCTAAGCATGTAAGTGATATCAAGCTTAAAGATTATAAGAATTCCTTAGTTAAACATATAAAAGATAATATGGGACATAGTTTTGTCTTCAGAGCTTTATAAATAATCCATGCGCCAGAAAGAGGAGGGGATATAAATAATATCTTGGAACAGAAAAAAATGCATTGAATCAGAAAATTAAGAGCCTATAAGGCGACAGGGTTTAATACAGCTTTTCCGCTGAAACCGCAGCTACAAGGAAGGAGATTGAAGGAGGCTAATGTGATTGGACCTCTAGGAGGTGTGTCAGAAAGGCATATGACCATTGGTGAGAGTTTTATATATAAAAGAGGAAGAAAATGGTGGATAATTAGATCTGAAGAAGGATCAGTATTTGGATCCGAAAGTGCTTATCTATGGGAAATTGATCCACCTTGGCTCTACGAGTTTTATTGACTGAACAGTTTTTATAATTTCTTCATTTATGAATAAACATTTTAGACTTTATTGTGAATGCTCTTTATTTGGTAAGAAAGAAGTGGATGTCCTAGCTATGGATTACGTGCTGGTTGCTGTTGATATTTTGGACATTTTTGTATGCAGCACTTTCCTGTTATATGGATATACATATATATATATATATATATATATATATATATATATATATATATATATATATATATATATCTTCACTTTAGAAGCTTGAAATACTGAAATATTGAAATTCAGTATTTCGAGCCCATAAAGTAGAATCCTGAGAACAGCAAAAGCTCTGAAGCGTGAAATTCAAAACCTCAAATCCCAGAAGATTTAGATTTCATGCTTCTGAGGGTGCGCTGTGGTTATGGATTCAGGTAAGTGTGTGTGAGTGTTAAGGGTTTTGGGTAAGGGCTGTGGTGTGTGTCAGTGTGTTTTGTTGCTGTGATGTGTTTGTGTGAGAAGAATGTAGCTTGTGTGGTGGCGTTTTGCGTGTGTTTGTGTGTAGTGCGTCCTCAGAGTGAAAATATTTAAGTAGGGGGGTGTGGGGAATGCAGGGGGCTTGCCCCCCTGCTTTTATGTAGTAGAGATCTTGTGTTTATGTGTGGGGAGGATGGTGTGTATGTGTGCAGTAGAAGTGCGAAATTCAAAATCTCTGGTGTGCGAGATTTTGAATTTTGCGGTTCTGTGTTTTCGTGGTTTCAAAAATTCGACTTTATAGCTTTGAAATACTGAATTTCGATATTTCAGTATTTCGAGGATATAAAGTGAATCCATATATATATATATATATATATATATATATATATATATATATATATATATATATATATATATATATATATATATATATATATATGTATATAGATAGATATATATGTATGCACATCCTATGTGTACAGATATACCTATTTATGTTGATATATATGTAGATATCTATAACTATATCTGCATACATATCTATTCAGGTATACCTATTTATGTCGCTATATATGTAGATATCCATAACTATATGTGCATATGTAACTATATATCTGTATATGTATAGACATATATTGCTGTGTATATGTATATATTTGAGTATTTATATATATATATATATATATATATATATATATATATATATATATATATATATATATATACATCCTTATATGTATGTAGATATGTCTATGTGTATATATCTATATAGATATATGGATACATATATATATATATATATATATATATATATATATCTATATATCTATATATATATATCTATATATATATATATATATATATATATATATATATATATATATATATGTTTACCATATGTCCAGAACATGGAGTGGAGTCCTACCTCAGCACCAGTAGTCCCAACCTCTTAGTGCAACGGGATGTCATGTATGCATTGCAGGTATATATGTAAACTGTTGCTACTGTAATAGGGGTTGTCTTAACAGACATGTTGTGTGTGGGAGGTCACATCTGCTTTTGACATGTGCACCATTGGCTACTGACAGACATCCTAAGGACATTATAGTACAGTACCACTGCTAGCACAGTAATGATCCTGTGGACTACATCAGAGATATGACCAAATATATGTGGACAGCCTGCACTCTGAGGTCAGTCCAGATGTGTACACATATCCCCTTCATGCGAGACATGTGGACCATGCCTCCCAATGTGGATGTTAATAGACATGTACATGGGTATATCACATAAATACTGGACTACATATGCCCACACATGTCAGTCTGTCCTGACACATAATACCTGGTGTTGCAGAGGTCACATGGCCACATACTACCCAGTAGTTAGTTGACATACATCTGTACAGAATCCCACTGCTTTGTCAGAAATACACAACAGCTATGTTGGCCTGGCAGCAGTATGCCTTGCAAATAACTGGAGATAACAGCACACTGGGTAATTACACTAGGCTACTAGGCATGTCACAAAGCACTGTGCAAACTACAGGCAGACTGCCACAACACCGGACTACATTTTGTATGGGGGAATACACATGTACCTGCAATTATAGCAGGCTCTACACGCATGTCACAGCACAGACTATCAGACACCTGTGAGAAAGTGTATACCCACAACCAATGCAAACACAGCCACAGCCACATATGGTACACAAGCTTAATATGACACTATATGGACTGTCGGATAAACACCATCCTCATACGTGCCACTCACACACTAACCCTACATACACTGGGTCATGACACCGTGTGGTCCGATGGCTGTCTTTGGTATGGGACACGTGTGTCTGGTCCTACAGACATGTGAGCCTATAGGGTACCATACACTGGAGAAGCATGTAACATCAAATAGAACAGGACCAATAACAATGGCATCTACCACAGTCTATGTACAGTCCAAGGTACGTATGTGCAATACACATACTATCAACAATAACCCTAAGTACACAGACCCCAGCACTGTACACACAACCTCAGAATGCCCAAGTTATGTCGTCAGAATCAACCCCTACTATACATAACATGTCTAGCAGTCTGATATCTGATTGGCTTGTTATCAGGTATGATGTCAATAAATAATGGTGTACAGAACATATGCACCTCTTACTGCATGACATATGTACAAAGGTTGACAGACTTGTGGCTGGAGCTATGAACACTAGCCCAATAATGGCATGTTGCTGTGATAACCTCATACATTTACTGTGGTACCAGGGTTTGTTGTAACATATATCCTATGAGGGCTATGAAGTCAGTAACTCTCATGACTGTCACCATGTACTGACTGCAGTCCTCACACTATGCTTCTGCAGTTCTCAGATAGGTGTTCTGTGAGTAACACAAGAAACAAAAGGCTCCACACACTGCCCAGTCTGCAGATGACCCTACAGATGGGAGTTTCCTCAAAAACATAACACTGTCATGACAGGTATTAAAATATGTAGACCAGCTATATTCACACTCACCCTGTTAAACTGACATTACTCTAAATGCAGAATAGCAACATTTACATTCTGTAGTCATGTCAAGCACATCCCCCTCCTGTATGTTGGCCTGTTTCCACAGTGTATGCTGTTAGAGATAAATTGCAAAACCATCTGTGATGCTGTTTGCCAAGCACCATATCTAGGTCCTGCTCACAGTGAATGAAAAGGCCCAACACCAACATGATGTTCCTAGATATTGGAGTGTGTTTCTATGCAATTGGCTATGGGAATGTTACCACAGTTGTTTCACATGCAATCAGCTAGAGGAGGACTGTAATTCATGCAGATGCCATTAGCTGATCATGAGCATCACTTACAAAACACAAGCTGCTGCCTAAGCAAAGCAGGTGTACTTCTCCACATCCACCAGGGAGTGAGAGAGACAGACAGAGACAAAGTAAGTCAGGGAGGGTGTGGGAGAGTAAAACCTAAGCATGTTTGTGTCACACAACTACTAGTAAGGGGTTTCAAACCCCTGACTATGTATTGCTATCACATGTCTATGCAGTTATTGCATGTGCCATATAGTTTACATGCTGGGGAGCTGTTCAAAGGTATATGTGATGGTGAGTGACATCTGCAACAGTGATATAGTAGTGATACGGTATGCAGTAAGAGGTGCATACACTGTGGAAACAGGGCAATAGTGCCTGTCCACATGAATAGGTGTCAACGTCAACATGGCCACACTCTCTGAGGGACTCACACACATTGACACACTTGGCAGGGTCAGGAATAGACTTCCTAAATAGTTAGTTTGCCACAATACAGTAATGCGCAGGTATCACATGCATCACAAGGGTTATCCGGAAGTTGTATGGGCAAAGGGTATGTGAAGGTGTATGACATCAGACAGCATGCTTCAGTAGGCCAATGGGAGTTGTAGTGAGTGTAAATGTTGTCAAAAGCATCATACACTACACACACAGACACAGGGTGCCAGTACTGACATGCATGGGTGCATTGCTTCACGGGTTTGTAGTGATTGACTGTAGGCTAGGTGAAGGGTATACCTTGGCATCAGCCCACATGACAATGGTCTGCAATGTGGCTCAGGGGTGTAGTGTTTGGATTGGCCCACACAGGTGGGTATTGTATTCACCATCCAGTCACCTGGGTTACTATTGTGTGTGGCCAGTGCTGTGCAATGCGTGCCATGTATGTGTTCTATAGTCCATGACATGGACTGTGTCTGGGATGTACACACATCCCACATGCATGTACAGTGACATGTGGAAATGTACCTGGGGTGTCTGGCCCACGTTGTGTACACAGATTGTTATCATCAGATGTGCCAGTCCTGGCCTCATGTGGCGGGAACTGTAATGGACACCAGGTTGACCCTGCACCTACATTAATAGCATGATACAGGTATTCCCTGGTGTCAGTGGCATCTGTCTATACAGGGCATGTGTTTAAGGCATAGTATGTCCTTTGTGGGTCACATTTGATGGCACCACAGTTGTTGCAGGCATCCAGTGAGGAACATGGTGAAGGTGCACTGTCTGCAATTACGTGCCTATTGTACTGATGGACAGGGTGCCATGCATTCTGCAGTCCACTGCAATCACACCATGGTTACTATCTGTGGGCAATATGCAGAGTACTACCAACATAGTGGTTGTTGCCTAGGCAAGTCTGTTTGTGTATGAGACATGGGTTGAGAGTGTTCTCTGGGTAATACAAGGGTTGCTTACTTTGTTCACCTGCCTTGATGTCACATGTAGGGGTATGGATTGGTACCCCAGCCTCTCGGCTATTTGACATCTGTTATCCTTGTAAGGTGGACATTGTGACATATAATAGCACCAGTATGTAAGAAAAATGCAAAACCCACTCCACAGTGAATCCAGTTGTTTCACAGTCACAGCCACCTCCACACAGGATATGAATGACAAACAGACACTTGCCATGTTTGGGATTAGACCTCCTAGCTAACTAGTGTATCACACTACAGCATTATGCTGTTACAGGATGTGCCACAGAGATTACTGGACTACTCCTTCCCCAAAGTGCATTTCACTGGGAATGAAATCAGCAGGCTTGCCAAAGAAGGTCAATGGAGGTTGTAGTAACTGTGAATGGCCTCAAAAGCATTGTACCCTACACAGACAAACAAACACACACATTGAACCTTGCCATGTCTGGGAATAAAAACCCTATTCCACTACTCTATCACACTACAGCATTATGCTGTTATATGATGGACCACGGAGATTACTGGAGAATTTCTTCCCCAAAGGTGTATTTCACTGGGAATGACATCAGCAGGCTTGCCAAAGTAGATCAATGGAGGTTGTAGTGACTGTGAATGGCCTCAAAAGCATTGCACCATACACAGACAAGCAAGCACACACACTTGCCATGTCAGGGAATAGAACCCCTACCACACTACTATATCACACTACAGAATTACACTGTTATAGGACATGCTACAGAGATTACTGGAGTACTCCATACCCAAAGGTGTATTTCACTGGGAATGATATCAGCAGGCTTGCCAAAGTTGGTCAATGGAGGTTGTAGTGACTGTGAATGGCCTCAAAAGCATTGCACCCTACACTGGCGAACAAACACACACACACACACACACACACACACACACACACACACACACACACACACAAACATCCACACTTGCCATGTATGGGGATATAACCCCCTACCACGCTACAGCATTATGCTATTGTAGGATGCATCACAGAGATTACTGGAGTACTCTTTCCCCAAAAGTGTATTTCGCTGGGAATGACATCAGCAGGCTTGCCAAAGTAGGTCAATGGAGATTATATTGACTGTGAATGGCCTCAAAAGCATTGGACCCTACACAGACAAACAAACACACACACATATATCCACACTTGCCATGTCTGGGAATAGAGCCCCTACCACACTACTATATCACACTACAGCATTACGCAGTTATAGGACACACCACAGAGATTACTTGGCTACACTTCTCTAAAAGGTGTATTTCAAAGTGAATGACATCAGCAGGCTTGCCAAAGTAGGGCAGTTGAATTGTAATGAGTGTGACTAGCCTAAAAGGTATTGCTCCCTACGCAGACAGACAGACACACACACACACACACACACACACACACACACACACACACACACACACACACACACACACACACACACACACAATTGCCATGTTTGGGATTAAAACTCCTACTTAACTAGCTTATCACACTACAGCATTATGCAGTTATAAGACACACCACAGAGATTACTGGGTTATCCCTTCCCCAAAGGTGTATTTCACATTGACTGACATCAGCAAGCTTGCCATAGTAGGGCTATGGGGAGGGCAGTTTGTGTGTGCATGGGCCGTAACCCATTCATCTAGAGGTAGACACACCACACTCAGGCACACACAGGATTATATTCTGCAGGTATGTGTATACAACTGCTAGATGACTACTGCCTTGTACAGTTATGTTGCACAGCTAGCACTAGCACTACAGAGTCTTTGATGCTGAGGGATACCAGTGGCTAATTTTTATGGTGAGTGACATTTACACATTATGTGGTTGTAGCCATTTGGCTGTGTGCTGGGTGGGACAGGCCTCATGATGGAAGGCTCTTGTCATGGTCACTCTCTTCCACACATCTATGTATGTGTACTTTTAGCATATTATAGTGTGTTGTCCTTGGATATATGTGTGTATTCCTATCCAATGTGTATGCAAAGCATGACTGGTGCATACTGAGGAGTGTATGCACTAACATCTGCAACTGTCAGATATGTATGGTCCACTGTTGTTGGCAGACATGGGCTTCATTTCTTTGTGTGTGTGGGCATGCCCAGTATGACCTTTCAGTATGTTGTTGTCTGACATTGCCTTCATTTCTCTGTGTGTGAGCATGCCCAGTATGCCCTTCTGTATTGAATGTGTGGATATATTCCAGGTAGATTGTACTCCAGTGCAGAGTTTTGTGTTCTACACCTACAGCTAGCAAACTGTTTCTGCAGTGTATCTGTAGATCAGTTGGCAATATGGGGTCAAACTGTACAAGGGATAGTGGGTACTGTAGGTGATTGTGTCTGTGCTGCTTCTGCTACATGGTACTGGTGTTAGCAGAGATATTCAGATGGGTACTGTTATACACTGTGATGTTTTATGTCTTCAAGTACTGTCAGGTAGACATTTTTTCTCACAGTGATGTCCTGGGGAACACAGGGTGAATGCAGCTGTGTCCAGTATTGTGGTCAAACGCCTACATATTCCTGGAAAGTTACGCCATTCTGGAGGGGGAGCTGCAGACACTTGCTGCTGGGTCTGTGCAACCAGTTCAGCACCTTGGTACAGTGATGACAGAGGATCCCATACTTGTATATCCATCGACGTGACAGTATGGCCTCATCTTGCTGTGGCAATACCTCACAGCTGTACATATTCACACAGGTTACCCAGAGGCTGGGGTCACAAATCAGGACATTACCCCTATTGTGGTGTGGGGGGCAGGTTTGTAGCCACTCATTTTTTGTGTTTGCAGCCAGTACTAATATGTGCACACAGCTGTGTTGCAGACTTTGCACATTCCATGCTGCCCATGCTCCCACCCCCTCTATTATTTTATCCTCTTCCATACATTATGCAAACATTCTCTGATACTTTCCATATAGTTATCACCTCATAACAGCTATGTTTTGGTGTTGGTCCACGGTTCATGCAGTGGGACATGGTGGACATGTTACTGTGGTTTGTCCACATGGCCTTGCATATAGGTTATGTGGAGTATGTTATGTTGTTATTTGTGTGTCCATGACATAACATACATTGGCAGTACGGGTGAGATGTAGGCCTTTACCAGAGGCCTGTAGGCCATTTGGTGGTGATGCAGGCCAGCTGTAGCAGGCTGTTGCATTCTGTCAGTCCTACAGTACCAGGCTGCCATACAGTATATTCCCATGGGGTGAAAGGGTAGGTGTGCTAGGTGTTCATGCCAATACTTTGTATCAGTATTGATCAGGTGATGTGGATGCTGACAGGGTGCTGCTTAGAGCTAGGGACACACCTGCATGGGACACCTGCACTGCATGCTGCATTTTTTTGCTATTGCCATACACATATTGTACCCATTCCCAACAGCAGGGATAAGACCGGAGAGGTACCTGTGGGTGGTGGTTGGGTGAGCTGGGTGCATGTGTGCTATGGACACTACTTGCATCTGACTCACAAATATGCATGGGGCATTCCAGTTATGCTGGTGTGTGCTTGGATATCAGCTGTTTCTCAGTACATCAGTCCTATCACCTTTGTGATCAGCAAGTGTTCTGCCAGACAAAATCAGTATTCCCTACTACAAGCCCTGATAATGTGATGCATACCTGTATGTACAATTCCAAGGATGTGTCCATTTCATGGTTACACATTATATACTGTATGTCTGGGGTACTTTTCCTTGTGTACTGCTTGTATATCTAGCCCAACAGTCATGCCATGTCCATCTTTCAGATGGTGACACATATTATCACCATACATTTACAGTGGCTTACTGCTAGAAGATGTTATACTGGGGAGCATTGTCTTTGGCACTGCAGTTGTGAGGACTTGGGCCTGTCATTGGCAGTAGTGGGCAATGGCCACCAGGTCAAACCTCAACATGCATACATACTGACCACTCTCACACAATATGAAACACACACCAACCTAACACACACATACCTGCATATTGTACAAAAGCTACAATCTATCCTGCTATCTTGGCCACCTCAGGTCATCTGTGCTCCACTGATATTATACCTACACATACATGTTACTACATGTCTACATCGGATTGGAGGGGGGGGGGCACACCTGACTGCTACTACATTTCTACATAGGATTGGGGAGGCACACCTGACTGTTACAACGTGTCTACATCGGATTGGGGGGCACACCAGACTGTTACTACATTTCTACATAAGATTGGGGGTGTGGAACACCTGATTGTTTCTACATTTCTACATAGGATTGGGGGCACACCTGACTGTTTCTACATTTCTACACAGGATTGGGGAGGCACACCTGACTGAATCTACATTTCTACACAGGATTGGGGGGCACACCTGACTGTTTCTACATTTCTACATAGGATTGGGGGGGTCACACCTGACACTTATACACATTTGCTATGACTGTACTGGTATGTCAGATACTCCATTTCATTCTGTATTGTTACCTATCATGCTGACTAGAGGCATTTCAGTGTACTAAAGGTCTTAGTTTTGATTGACCTACATATTAGTTTCTGACTTCTTACCCTTCAGAACTAATGTTACACTGCCTGACTTGATGTAGTCTGTCTGTGTAGGCCTTGGGGGGCGGGGGGAGGTTACCCATAGCCATCATCCAGAGGCTTTAGCACTGCCTTTGTTTGTGTTTGTCTATACCTGTCCTGCTGGCTGAGACTGTTGTTGGGTATGTGAACCTCTCTGACTGGCATGTGTGTGTCATATGGACACACATGTGGCCCTGCACATTTCCTGCAGTGGGTTTTGTCAACATGTGTAGTACTGGCTACTATGGTGACACCAGTATTTGTTACAGATCACATGCTGCCACTATAGGTGTCTACTATCTGCTGGCATCCCATTCAGCCACCCGATTTCCTTGCATGCTCACATCCACACCATAGATACAAGTAACAGCACATACTACTCCATTCGGCAATTGGTAAGAAGAGTGACTTACCTTGTGGGTGTGCCAGTATTGAGGATGGTGCTGGAGGGCTGCATATGTCGGATGCACGTAGTACACTCCCTATACGTGGTTGAGCACAGGTAATGACATGTTTAGCATCCCTTTTACTGTATGTGCGAGTCAGAGAGACATGTCATTCCCTGGGTCCCTCCTGTGTCAGTGTATGTGCTATGCATTGCCTCTTTGCCAAGGCCAGGACATACTGGGCATGCCTCCTTCTGCCTACTGGGGCAGGCTCGGGTTGTTCCTCCTCCGAGTCACTCTGTGCCTGTGCAGGCATTGGCAATTGTGGGGGGCTGTGTGGCCCTGCCCCATGCTGTTCCTGCTGCAGCTGTTTCTGCAGGATCATATTGCGTAGCATGTCAGATACGATGACAATTTGAGTACATGTTGCTGGGGAGTATTGCAAGGCTCCACCGGAATTGTCCAGGCACCGGAACTGTGACTTGAGCATTCCAAACACAGGCTCTATTATAATTCTGGTCTGTGCGTGTGCCTCATTATGGAGTTCTTGTTTGGGTGTATGCATTTCTGATGGGTGTCATCAGCCATGGCTCCAGTGCGTAACCAGCATCCCCCACTGGGTGACCATGAGGGATGTCCCCAGCTGCATCAGATGTCAGATGTTGGACTCGTGATATCTTCCAGCACACACATTCATTATTATGCCCTGAGCATCGCACACAACCTAGCAGTTGATGGAGGGGAAGCCCTTGCAGTTGATGTAGACCATACCCCGCTCACTGGGTGGTGCTTTGATGCGCATGTGCGTGATGGCCAATGCCTCACAGGTGTTGGGGAAGTATACATGCTCACCGGCATGTGCTGACATGGCATCCAGGAACTGGTGGAGTACCCTGGATGATGATGCCTGTGAGATCCCCATGATATCCCCAGTTGGCCTTTGGAAGGTACCTGTGGCTGATATTCTTAGGCCTACTCATACCTTGGTATCCACTGGGATGTGTTCCCCTCTGTAAGTTCTGTGTGTCAGGCGTGGCCAGCACAGCTCAACAATTTGCTCTAGGAGGTCCCTGTCCACCTTATAGCACTCCACTATCCCCAGCTCATGTAGCCCCTGGTAGGTTACCCTGGGTCTGTAGACTCATTTCTGTCTCCTCACTGTGGGTTGGTCAACAGCATTCTAATCCTCACCACCCTCAGCCTCTTCCACATGTTGATGTATGATAGCTACTGTAGCCCCTATCATTTTGTTGTTCTTGTTTATTAAAATTTCCCCGCTTGTATATACCGGTGGTGTAGAGTATGTAGGAAAGAACAGAGGGAAAGGTGTTTGCATAGTTTATAGTAGTGTTCTGGGCTGGCCTGTTCTGCTGCCTGTGTAATTGGCTGATTCTGATACATTTCACCTGCCAGCTATGCTAGTTCTCCCTGATTACCTTCCTACTGCTGTTTTCCCTTCCCATTGCCTTCCTGTTTAAGCCCAGGGCTCACCGTCAAACACAGTGCTCAAATCTGCACAGAGCTGCTATTTCCTGGTTTACTTTACTTTTTTTTTTTTCCCTTTAAAACCTGGTATGCGGTGCACACACCTGTTTAGGCAATGTAAAGAGTGCTAGGCAGCCTCAGAGACACTCCCTTGCTCTGCTAAGCTAAGGGCAAACTCGAGTCACAGGGCTCCAATCCACTTACAGTATGCCTGACACACACCCCTATGATGTCAGCTAACTTCTAGGCTTGCACCAAGCTATTCCTGCACTTACACTGTTGGGTGCTGACTAGCATTGAGGGGAAATCTGGGATTCAGTATCATTCCCCTCATTTGCATAGGATTGCCTGCTGATGCATAGTTACAGGTCCCACACTGAGCCTCCCCCCTTAGCAACCATGATAAACTGTTCATGTTGTCTTCTGCCTGCCATTGAGTATAATGGCAAAATAGTGATTTTGGTTAGAATGCTTATTTCAGGTTTTCTTTTTTATTTTCACCTGATCCCATTTGCGTGCCGCTGCCCTATGATTAAACAGCCGAAATCGGCTAAAAAAAATAAAAGTAATTTTATTTTTTTCTTTACTGTTTTCCATGCCAATGGCAATATATTTGGCCATTGGCATGCTTTCCACGTTATATACACCCTTTATTTGGAGCTATCATGGCTCCATTTTGTAGTTTGCAGAAATGTACTCAGTTACTAACTGAGTATATTTCTGCAGATTACATTAGTCCTGCACGGTCGGCTGACAGCTTCCTGGATCATAAATTCACCTCATTTGCATGGTTTTTACCAAAAAATGGGGTAATTTGCATACAGGAGTTGAGTCCATGCAGGACTAGTGCAGAAGCGCTCGTGCACGTCCCTGCAGCTTATTCCTAGATCGCATGGCGGATATATTACCTCCTGGAGCTCCTGCACTGTTCCTGCACACCATGCAGTGCTTGCTGAATCTGAGGGAATGTCTAATAGCTCCTGAACTAAGGAAATCTCATGGTTACTTGCCCCTTTTCTTCTCATTAATTGACATACCTCCTCAGTACCTGTATCATGGGGAATAGCTGTATACAAATCCTTAACATCGATTGCTAAGATGTTAAAGTTCTCGTTGTAACTCAGATCGTTGATATTCTCTAAAAACAAACAAGAGTTTTTACATATTTGTTCTTCCTCCTCTACAAATCTTTTAAAAAATTATCTACATATTTTGCCATAGCATACATAATGGAATTCATACCATCCACTATAGGATGTAGGGGTGGGTTTTGTAGGTCCTTGTGAATTTTAGGAATTCCAAATATCACTGGAACTTGGGGGGCTGGCATTGACAAATAATTAAACAGTTCAATATTAATGCAAGCTTCTATAAACAAATCATTCAGATAAATCTTGATTCTCTGATAGGCCTTATTCATCTTGTTTAAAGATACTCTTACATAAATTATCAGAGTTCAACATTTCATGCATACTTTGGTTGTAATTATCACAATCCATAAATACCAGCCCTCCCCCTTTATCAGGTATCATTACTCAGACCCCAGAGGTTTTCAAGACTTCTAAAGTTTCTCAGTCTTCCTTGTTAAAGTTGAGGTCACCAACTGAACCTTTTCTATAATTGTTAAATAAACATCTGATGTCATGTTCACAAACACGTTCATACACTGCTAGAACAGGGTTCAGTGTTGGGTTATATACACTAGGCATCTTATGCATTACCATCAGCAGATGATGGGATAGCAGTGCATTACTCTCAGCAGATGATGTTATGGCAAAACATTGCTGTCAGCAGATGATGGGATGGCAGTGCATTATGGTCAGCAGATGTTGATGGGATGGCAGTGCATTGCAATTAGTAGATGATAGGATGGTAGTGCTTTTCTGTCAGCAGATGATAATGGGAGGGTAGTGCATTATCAACAGCAAATGATGATAGGATGGTAGTGCAGTACCATCAGCTAATGATGATGGGATTGTAGTGCATTATCATCAGCAGATGATGATGGGATGGTAGTACATTGCTGTCAGCATATGATAATGGGATGGTGATGCATTGCTGTCAGCAGATGATAGTGGGATGGCAGTGCATTACCATCAGTAGAGGATAATGGGATGGTAGTACATTACCATTAGCAGATCATAATAGGATCATAGTGCATGACCATCAGCAGATGATGATGGGATGCTAGTGCATTGCTGTGAGCAGGTGATGATGGGATGGCAGTGCATTAACATAAGCAGATGATGATGGGATGGTAGTGAATTGCTGACAGCAGATGATGACGGGATGGAAGTGCATTATTGTCAGCAGATGATGATGGGATGGCAGTGCATTACCATTAGCAGGTGATAAGGGGATGGTAGTGTATTTATGTCAGAAGATGATAATGGGATTGTAGTGCATTATCAGCAGCAGATGATGACAAGATGGTAGTGTATTACCATCTGCAGATGATGATGGGATGCTAGTGAATTTCTGTCAGCAGTTAATGATGGGATGGTAGTACATTGCAATCAACAGATGATGATGAGATGGTAGTATATTACTGTCAGAAGATGATGATGATGGTATGGTAGTGCATTACAGTCAGTAGATGATGATGGTATGGTAGTGCATTACAGTCAGCAGATGATGATGGGGTGGTAGTGCCTTTCAGTAAGCAGATGATGACTGGGTGGTAATGAATTACTGTCAGCAGAAGATAATGGGATGGCACTGAATTACCATCAGCAGATGATGATGGGATGGTAGTGCATTGCTGTTAGCAGATGATGATGGGTTGTTAGTACATCACAATTAGCAGATGATGATGGGATAGCAGTGATTTACCATCAGCCGATGATGATGGGGTGCTAGTGCATTACTATTAGTAGTTGATGATGGGATGGTAGTACATTAGCCTCAGCAGATGGTGATGCCATGAAAGTGCATTACAATAAGCAGATGAGGATTGGATGGCAGTGCATTACCATTAGCAGCTGATGATGGGGTGGTAGTGAATTGTTCTCAGGAGATGATGATTGGATGGTAGTGCATTACCATCATCATATGATGATGCTGATCCCAGTGCATTGTTGTCAGCACATGATGGTGAGATGGTAGTGCTTTGCTGTCAGCAGGTGATGATGGGATGGTAATGAATTTCTGTCAGCAGATGATCAGATGATGATGGGATGGCAGTGTATTACCATCATCAGGTGATGATGTTGATCCCAGTGCATTGTTGTCACCACATGATGGTGGGATGGTAGTGCATTGTTCTCAGCAGGTGATTATGGAATGGTAGTGTGTTACCATCAGGTGATGATGATAGAATGGTAGTGAATTACCATTAGCAGATCATGATTGGAACATAGTGCATGACCATCAGCTGATGATGCTGGGATACTAGTGCTTTGCTGTCAGCAAGTGATGATGGGATGGTAGTGTATTACCATCTGCAGATGATGATGGGATGGTAGTGAATTTCTGTTAGCAGATGATGATAGGATGGCATGGCATTCCTGCCAGCAGATGATGGTGGGATGGTAGGACATTACCATCAGCAGATGATGCAATGGTAGTACATTTCTGTCAGCAGATGATGAACAGATGGTAGTGGATTGCTGTCAGCAGGTAATGATGGGATGGTAGTGCATTACCATCAGCAGAGGATGATGGGAGAGTAATGCATTACTGTCAGCAAGTGATGGAACGGAAGTGCATTGCTGTCAGCAGATGATGATGGGATGGCAGTGTATAACTGTCAGGAGATGATGATGGGATGGTAGTGTATTACCATCTGCAGATGATGATGGGATGGTAGTGAATTTCTGTCAGCAGATGATGATAGGATGGCATGGCATTCCTGCCAGCAGATGATGGTGGGATGGTAGTCCATTACCATCAGCAGATGATGGAATTGTAGTACATTACCATCAGAAGATAATGATGGGATGGCAGTGCATTGCTGTCAGCAGATGATGATAGAATAGTAGTATATTAAGGTCAGTAGATGATGATGGGATGGTTGTGCGATGAATGTCAGCAGGTGATGATGGGTTGATAGCCCATTACCATCAGCAGATGATGATTGTATGGTACTGCATTGCAGTGAGCAGATGATGGAATGGTAGTGAATTACCATCAGCAGATGATGATGGGATTTTAGTGCATTACCCTCAGCAGATGATGATGGGATGGCAAAGCTTTACCTTCAGCAGATAATGATTGGATGGGCATTCTTTGCTGTCAGGAGATGATGATGGGATGGTAGTGCATTACAACAGTAAATGATGATGGGATGGCAGTACATTGCTTTTACATGATGATGATGGGATAGTAATGCATTTCCATCAGCAGACAATGATAGGATGGTGGTGCATTACTGTCAGCAGATGATGATGGAATGGTAGTGAATTGGAGTCATCAGATGATGATGGAGATGGTAGGGCATTACCATCAGTAAATGATGATGGGATGGTAGTGCATTGCAGTCAGCAGATGATGGAATGGCAGTGAATTACTGTCAGTAGATGATGATGGTATTGTAGTGCATTACCTTCAGCAGATAATTATGGGATGGTTGTGCATTGCTGTCACCAGATGATGATGGGATGGTAGTGCATCACTGTCAGCAGATGATGATGGGATGGTAGTATATTATCATCAGCAGATGATAGGATAACAGAGCATTACAGTCAGAAGATGATGGGATGGTAGCGCATTTCTGTCAGCAGATGATAATGGGATTGTAGTGCATTACAAACAGCAGATGATGATGGGATGGCATTGCATTGCTATCAGCAGATGATGAGATGGAAGTACTTCACCATCAGCAGATAATGGTTTGATTGTAGTGCATAAGCATCAACAGAGGATGATGGGATGGTATTGCATTTCTGTCAGCAAATAATGACAGGATGGCATTGAATTTCTGTCAGTATATGATGACGGGATGATAGTGATTTACTGTCAGCAGATGATGATTGGATGGTAATACATTACTGTTAGACGATGATGACAGGATGGTAGTGATTTACCATCAGCAGATCCTGATCGGATGGTAGTGCATTGCTGTCAGCAGGTGACAATGGGACAGCAGTGTATTACTGTTAGCAGATTATGATGGGAGGGTTGTGAATTTCTGTCAGCAGATGATGGGATGTTAGTGCATTACTGTCAGCAGAGGAGGATGGGATGGTAGTGCATTACAGTCAGCAAATGATGAAGGGATTGTAGTGCATTACTGTTTGCAGGTGATGATGGGATGGTAATGCATTACCATCAGCAGTTGATGGGATGGCAATGCCTTACAATCAGCAGGTGATGATGGGATGGTAGTGCATTACCCTCAGCAGATGATGACGGGATGGTGGTGCATTGCTGTCAGAAGATGATGATGGGATGGCAGTGCATTACCATCAGCAGATGGTAATGGGATGGCAGTGCATTACCATTAGCAGATGATGAGATGCTGGTGTGTTACCATCAGCAGATGATGACGGGATGGTAGTGCATTGCTGTCAGCAGACTATGATGGGATGGTAGTACATTACTCTCAGCAGATGATGATGGGATGGTAGTGCATTGCTGTCAGCAGGTCATGATGGGATTGTAGTACATTACTTTCAGCAGATGACGAAGGGATGGTAGTGCATTACCATCAGCAGAGAATGATGGATGGTAGTGCATTGCTGTCAGCAGATGATGATGGATGGTATTGTATTGCTGTCAGCAGATGATGATGGGATGGTAGCGCATTACCATCAGTAGACAATGATGGGATGGTAGTGCATTACTGTCAGCAGAAGATGATGCTGGGATGGCAGTGCATTGCTGTCGCAGATTATGATGGGATGGTAGTGAATTAATGTCAGCAGGTGATGATGGGATTCTAGTACATTACTTTCAGCAGATCATGATGGGATGGTAGTGCATTACCAGCAGCAGATAATGATGGATGGTAATGCATTGCTGTCAGCAGATGATGAAGGATGATAGAGCATTGCTGTCAGCAGAGGATGGGATGATAGTGCATTACCATCAGTAGATGATGATGGGATGTTAGTGCATTACTGTCAGCAGATGATGATGGGATGGTAGTGGATTGCAGTCAGAGATGATGATAGAATGGTAGTGAATTTCCATCAGCAGATAATGATGGGATGGTAATACATTGCTGCCAGCAGATGATGATGGGATGGCAGTGCATTACCGTCAGCAGATGTTGATGGGATGGTAGTGCATTTCTTTCAGCAGATGTTAAATGGATTGTAGTGCATTGCTGTCAGCAGATGATGATGGGATGGTAGTGCATTACCATCAGTAGATGATGATGGGATGGTAGTACATTACTGTCAGCAGATGATGATGGGATGGTAGTGGATTGCAGTTAAGAGATGATGATGGAAGGGTAGTGAATTGCTGTCTGCAGATAATGATGGGATGGTCGAACAGAATGGGATAGTAGTGTACTACCATCAGCAGATGATGATGATGGGTTGGTAGGGCATTACTGTCAGCAGTTTATGGGATTATAGAACATTACTGTCAGCAGATGATGATAGGATGGCAGTGCATTACCATTAGCAGATGATGATGGGATGGTAGTGCATTTCTGTCAGCAGATGATAATGAGATGTTAGTGCATTACCAACAGTAGATGATGATGGGATTGTAGTGCGTTACTATCAGCTGATGATGGGATTCTAGTGCATTACCTTTAGCAGATGATGACAGAGTGACATTGCATTGCTGTCAGCAGATGATGGAATGGTAGTGCTTTACAGACAATAGGTGATAGTGGTATTGCAGTGCATTATCATTAGCAGATGATGATGGGATGGTAGTGCATTACTGTCAAAAGATGATGATGGGGTGGTAGTGTATTACCGTCAGCTGAGGAAGATGGGATTGCTGTTCATTACCATCAGCAGATGATGATGCAATGGTTGTGCATTGCTGTCAGGAGATGATGGTGGGATGGTACTGCATTGCTGTCAGCAGATGATGATGGGATGATGATGCATTACCATTAGCCTCTGATGCTGGGTTGGTAGTGCATTACCATCAGCTGATGATGACAGGATTGCTACTCATTACCATCTGCAGAGATGATGGGATGGTAGTATATTGCTGTCAGCAGATGATGATAGGATGGTATCTCATTTATGTCATCAGATGATGATGGGATAGTAGCACACTACCATTAGCAAATGATGATGGGATGGTAGTGCATTACTATCAGTAGATGATGATGGGATGGTAGTGCATTACCAGCTGCAGATAATGATGGGATGTTAGTGAATTGAAGTCAGGAGACGATGGAACTGTAGTGAATTACCATCAAGAGATAACGATGCAGGGTTAGTAGATTGCTGTCAGCAGATGATAATGGGATGGTAGTGCATTACTGTCAGCATATGATGATGGGATGGCAGTGCATTACTGCCAACATATGATGGGATGGTAGAACATTGCTGTCAGAAGATGATGATGGGATGGTAGTGCATCACTGTCAGTAGATGATGGGGTGGTAGTGCATTACTGTCAGCAGATGATGATGGGATGGCATTGCATTACTGTCAGCAGATGATGATGGGATGGTAGTGCATTACTGTTAGCAGCTGGTGATGACATGCTAGTGCATTACCATCAGCAGATGATGATGGGATGGCAGTGCATTACTGTTAGTGGATGATGATGATGGGATGGTAGTGAATTGCAGTCAGGAGATGATGCTGGAATGCAGATAATGATGGGAGGTTAGTACATTGCTGTCAACAGATGTTGATGGGATAGTAGTATATTACTGTCAGCAGGTGAGTATGGAATGGTAGTGCACTACTGTCAGCAGATGATGGGTTGGTAGGGCATTACTGTCAGCAGATGATGGGATTATAGAACATTGCTGTCAGCAGATGATGATGGGATGGTATTGCATTACCGTCAGCTGATGATGATGGGATTGTAGAGCATTACCTTCAGCAGATGATGATGGGGTTACATTGCATTGCTGTCAGCAGATGATGGAATGGTAGTGCATTACAGTCAACAGATGATAATGGTATTGCAATGCATTATCATTAGCAGATGATGATGGGATGTTAGTGCATTACTGTCAACAAATGATGACGAGGTAGTAGTGTATTACCGTCAGCTTTAGATGCCGGATTGCTGTTCATTACCATCAGCAGATGATACAATGGTAGTGCATTGCTGTCAGCAGATGATGGTGGGATGGTAGCACATTGCTGTCAGCAGATGATTATGGGATGGTGGTGCATTACCATCAGCTGATGATGATGGGATTGCTGTTCATTACCATCAGCAGAGATGATGGGATGGTAGTGCATTAGTGGCAGCAGATAATGATGGGATGTTAGTAACTTGCAGTAAGGAAATGGTGATGGAACGGTAGTGAATTACCTTAATGATGCAGTGGTAATACATTTCTGTCAGCAGATGATGGGATGGTAGTGCTTTACTGTCAGTAGATGATAATGGGATTGTAGTGTGTTACTGTCAGCTGATAATGGGATTCTAGTGCATTACCTTTAGCAGATGATGACAGAGTGACATTGCATTGTTGTCAGCAGATGATGGAATCGTAGTGCATTACAGACAATAAGTGATAGTGGTATTGCAGTGCATTATCATTAGCAGATGATGATGGGATGGTAGTGCATTACTGTCAACAGATGATGATGATGTGGTGGTAGTGTGTTACTGTCAGCTGAGGAAGATGGAATTGCTGTTTATTACCATCAGCAGATGATGATGCAATGGTTGTGCATTGCTGTCAGGAGATGATGGTGGGATGGTACTGCATTGCTGTCAGCAGATGATGATGGGATGATGATGCATTAGCATTAGCCGATGATGCTGGGTTGGTAGTGCATTACCATCAGCTGATGATGACAGGATTGCTACTCATTACCATCTGCAGAAATGATGGGATGGTAGTATATTGCTGTCAGCAGATGATAGGATGGTAGCTCATTTATGTCATCAGATGATGATGGGATAGTAGCACATTACCATTAGCAGATGATGATGGGATGGTAGTGCATTACTATCAGTAGATGATGATGGGATGGTAGTGCATTACCAGCAGCAGATAATGATGGGATGTCAGTGAACTGAAGTCAGGAGATGAAGATGGAACTGTAGTGAATTACCAACAAGTGATAATGATACAGGGGTAGAACATTGCTGTCAGCAGATGGTAATGGGATGGTAGTACATTGTTGTCAGCAGATGATGATGGGATGGTAGTGCATTACTGTCAGCATATGATGAGATGGTAGAACATTGCTGTCAGAAGATGATGATGGGATGGTAGTGCATCACTGTCAGTAGATGATGGGGTGGCAGTGCATTACTGTCAGCAGATGATGGGATGGCATTGCATTACTGTCAGCAGATGATGATGGGATGGTAGTGCATTACTGTTAGCAGCTGGTGATGACATGCTAGTGCATTACCATCAGCAGATGATGATGGGATGGCAGTGCATTACTGTTAGTAGATGATGATGATGGGATGGTAGTGAATTGCAGTCAGGAGATGATGCTGGAATGCAGATAATGATGGGAGGTTAGTACATTACTGTCAACAGATGTTGATGGGGTAGTAGTATATTACTGTCAGCAGGTGAGTATGGAATGGTAGTGCACTACTGTCAGCAGATGATGGGTTGGTAGGGCATTACTGTCAGCAGATGATGGGATTATAGAACATTGCTGTCAGCAGATGATGATGGGATGGTAGTGCATTACCGTCAGCTGATGATGATGGGATTGTAGAGCATTACCTTCAGCAGATGATGATGGGGTTACATCGAATTGTTGTCAGCAGATGATAGAATGGTAGTGCATTACAGTCAACAGATGATAATGGTATTGCAATGCATTATCATTAGCAGATGATGATGGGATGTTAGTGCATTAATGTCAACAAATGATGACGAGGTAGTAGTGTATTACCGTCAGCTTTAGATGCCCGATTGCTATTCATTACCATCAGCAGATGATACAATGGTAGTGCATTGCTGTCAGCAGATGATGGTGGGATGGTAGGGCATTGCTGTCAGCAGATGATTATGGGATGGTGATGCATTACCATCAGCTGATGATGATGGGATTGCTGTTCATTACCGTCAGCAGAGATGATGGGATGGTATTGCATTACTGGCAGCAGATAATGATGGGATGTTAGTGAATTGCAGTAAGGAAATGGTGATGGAACAGTAGTGAATTACCTTAATGATGCAGTGGTAATACATTTCTGTCAGCAGATGATGATGGGATGGTAGTGCATTACTGTCAGCATATGATGGGATGGTAGAAAATTGCTATCAGCAGATGATGATGTGATGGCAGTGCATTGAGGTCACCAGATGATGATAGGATGGTAGTCCATTACCATTAGCAGATGATGATTTGATGGTAGTGCATTTCTGTCAGTAATGATGATGGAGTGGTAGTGCATTACCATCAACAGATGATGATGGGATGGTTGTGCTTTGCTGTCATCAGATGATGATGAGATGGTAGTGCTTTTTTGTCAGCAGATGACGATGGGATGATGGTGCTTTTTTGTCAGTGTATGATGTTGGAATGGTAGTGCATTACGATTAGCAGATGATGATGGGATGGTAGTGCATTACTGGCATTCTGAAATGAATGCTGATACTGTAAGCACTCAAGTGTTTTTGTTGTGGGGTGTGGTATTTACTGTAGTAACCTGCTTTCCATAACAATCAGTTTCATGGCAGTGCCTTTTTTTTTTGTGGTTTTGTGGTCCGCTACTTAAACATGAGTGGGGCACCAGAAAAATGCAGAGGTGTATGTAGTACCACATAACCTAGCTACAGTTCTGCTGTAACCAGTTTGTTGAAACCTGTTATGGGACCTGCACATGGTTTGCAGCCACTCGTTCTACCTCCTCCATAATATTTGTAGAAGGGATGCTATGCACAGCTCTGCAGCAGAACAGAATGTAGGACTCCATACTATTTGTGGAAGGGATGCTATACACAGCTCTGCAGCAGAACAGAATGCAGGACTCCATGCTATTTGTGGAAGGGATGCTATACATGGCTCTTCAGCAGAACGGAATGTAGGAGGAAGCATACTTGGCAGCTAATGTGTTACCATCAGGTAAGTATCCTACCACTTTGGAAGGCTACATATATAAACTTAGCGCTGATCCAACATATGGCAATATATAGAACAAATTTTCTGTGTAGAAAAGATTGGGGAGACAGAGGATGGAAAGGTAATTTACAGAGGAACAATGGGAGAACATCTGTATGGCTCCCAATTATGCAACAAAGTTCAGAATGTTTAGGATTTTTGCTTGAAAGTGTTTGTATCAGTATTTTATACTCTAAGTAGACTTCAAACAAGTTTTCCTCAATTAGATGAAATGGTGGAGGTGTGATAGAAAAAAGAGAGGTAATCTGAAGCATCTTTTTAGGAGTGCAATGAGTTGGTGGAGTTTAAAAATTCCTTACAATGTACTCTAAAATGTTGGGTAAGGGAATGGCTTTAACTAAGAAAATAATTATTTTAGGCTGGGAGACAGGATGTGAATTGCCTATACATAGTAAATAAAGCCTTACTAAGTTTAATATGGTAATTAAAATCTAAACCTAGTGTAAATGAAGTACTGAATATCATGAAAGAGTTAAAAGAACTAGAAGTTGGAACTTTAGAAGATAGAATGTGTAAATTATATAGAATAAAATTAAATTTGTGGAATAAGTCTTGCAGAATAATGTTAAGGAAGTGGAGTTAAGTTTAAGGGATGACAGGAAATAAGCAATTTATGTAAAGCTGGAGTGAATAATTATTTAAAAAAGAAAGTATATATGTAATGGATAATGTATGAATATGAAATGCTAATATGGTTTGTTTTCTATTCTGTCTGAACTATTAATGTATATGTACATATATCTTTAGTGAAAATTTAATAAAGGTAATTCAAAACAAGGTATGTCGAATAAAACATAGAAATGTTGCATGGTATCAGAAATGAAGAAATATATTTATTCTCAAAATATGCAGCAAAACATATAAAACTAAAATTTAGATTTTTTTTTTCAAAAATGTGACAATGTCATTGTTCACTCACATAATGCCCAATAAGTATTTGTTTTGTTTCAGAAAAAGATGGACCTAATACATCTACCATGACTTCTTTTACTACGTTGCAATTTAGTAGAAAGCTGGAATCTATGTAACCATAAATGTAATTTTTATTAATTAAAACACATGAAATGTTGTTGACAAATAATGTGCATTTATTTGACTCTTACAGAAGTAAATGGGAAGTGATGATGAGAGTCTGGGTCCCAGTATCAGAATGGCAGAAAGGTCTCTATCCCATTACTTCAAAAGGTATCCTAAGTTGTCAAGATTTTCAATTCTAAGTCAATTTCTGTGTGGCAAAGATCCCCAGATGTTTTGACAAACAGAGAGTTAGATGACAAAAGAATGTGATGGACATGATCAAAGAAAGGTGCTAATTACTTTCACATAGTTTAGCAGTGTACTAAAGTTTATATCATGTAGTCAGAAATTCTTCATTTTATCACTTTAGCTACAAAATCTGTTTTTTTTCCCATTAGCAGATGTTACATTTTACTTGCTAGGGATAGTGCCAACTGATATTTCATTATTGAAAGTTATATATTATTATGTTAGGAGTGTTATGGCTGCAATGTTTCCCCTTACATATAGGGTAGAAATGCATTTAGTCACAAGGTGATATTTTGGTATAGTTCTCACTCAGATATGAAATTATAGAAAGGATATTGGTCTACTCTTTTACTTTGTTTAGATAGACCAAACTTAAAATTTACTTGCATTTAAATATAAAAAAAAAATAAAAGCAAAAGAAAAAGGAAAAAAAGTATTTAGACTGATATATAATTTTATATATGTAGGTCTGTGCATACTGGGGAAGAAACATGCCTCATATTTAAATGACTTAAATGCTTATTACCTCTTACATTGTTGTCTGGAATTGTTTATCAGCTTGTATATTTACTTTTTGTTATCTCTTTTGTTTTGTGTTTCATTGTTTTTCTTCTCCAGTCATTTTCTAGGTTTATACATATGCTTGTGTATGCCTAATAAAGATATATAAAATAACTTTTTATTAACCGTGAATTAAATTAGAAGTACAAGAGCTGAAAGTGTGAATCCTGAAGCTTCTAGGCTATAATTCAAATAGAAAAACAGCACATTTTAGAAATCCCTGTTATATCTTTCAGTCATTTCTGCATGGGGCTCACTCCCCTTAGATCCCACAATGTGGAGGACCATGCTGTCATTATTACTAGTACTTACACATACTAAATCTAAGCTTGATGCACCTTGGAGTACGAGAAATATTTCAACGTATGTCAGTCTTTGAAATAGTTTACTGTATTCAGACTTCCACTGCCATGACTCACCATATCACAATTATAGCCCCTGTAGCTTGAAGGCATACTCATACGGCACAGTCTAAAATCCTGAAAGGATACAACACAATGCACCTCTGTCTGTCTTTGGAGCAAAACCCTTGAGGGTATTTAACTCTCTTGTTTTTCAAGAATAAATTTTAGAATCCGCACACAGTTTATCAATTTGTATGTCTTTACTATTTCCACATTGTATGTATCTATAAAAAGGTTTCCTATTATGCTCAATATCTTTATATAAATTTTCTTCAAACTTTTCTTGATCTTGTCTCACGCTATTCTTAATCTGTTTCTCCAGCTTGCTTATTTCAGTTTTCAAAGTTGTAGTTTGACCTCTCTTCCATTTCTTATATTTTTGTCTCTCACCTTAATCAGATATCTTGTTATTATGGAATTATTATGGAAATATATCCCCATGATGTTATATGCCTAGGTCCTGGTGTTAAAATTTTTTTTGATTTTTTGCACTCAAAAATTTCTTTTTCAAATCCTTACACATTCCAGCTGCAGTTTTTCCACTGAACAATTGTTTTGCTGCCATACAATCTGTAATTAACCTTCTGTACATTGCTTTAGATTTCAGTTTGGCAGAATTTTCTAGCAACAAGTTAACCTTTATAACCCCATGATCACTGTACATTAATGGTGGTAAGACTTGACTTGAAATAACAGTAATTTCTTTAAGAACACAAACAATGTCTAGTATGTTCCATCCCCTGGTAGATGTTTTTATAATCTGAAGCAATTGTTCCTGAATATACTTTGTGAATAATTTCCTTACTAATGTTGAATCGATATTATTCCAGTTTGTTTCTGGTAAATTTAAGACCCCAGCTAATATTATTCTTCCCTCCTGTGTTTCATGCAAAAAATGTTATGAATTCCTCTAGGACATCTGCACTTGACTTTGATGATTAAGGAGATGAACTGAGACTTTTGCACAGATGTGCTCAGCTGCAGAAATGCAGCATGAATTATACCTCAAAAAGAAATTCAAAAAGAAGTGAAATCCACTCCAAGTAATCTAAAGGTCCTTAGTATAGAAGAGATATTAGAGAACAAGCTAGATATATTGATAGCTCTTATAGTTGTTTGGCAGGTTCTAAAGGCCAAAGAATTGCCTATGTGTTAAGTCTTTTTGGTGTGAAGAAATTGTGCTGTATAGTGATACATGACTTTCTCATAGAGAGTACTCCCAGGATTCAGCAAGCTCTGCACGGTGTGCAATAATAGTGCAAGAGCTGCTGCATGCAAAAGAGCTCCCGGGACGTGCACGAGTGCTCCTACACTATTCCTGCACGGACACAGCTCTTGTATGCAAATTACCCCATTTGCAGGTGAAAACCATGCAAATGAGGTAAATTAATGATTCAGGAAGCAGGCAGGCGTCTTTGCAGGAATAGTGTAACCTGCAGAAATGTATTCGGCTACTAACTGAATACATTTCTGCAAATTATAAAACAGAGGCATGACAGGTCCAAAGAAAGCATGCATTCAATGTAGTAGGCATGCCAAAGGCCAAATTTATGGCCATTGGCATGGTAAATAGTTGCAAAATTATAAAAAAATAACTTTTATTTTTTTATTGGCCGATTTTGGCCATTTAAGCATAGGGCAGCAGTGCGCAAATGGGATCGACCTGAAAAAAAGTTGGAAAGCTTTTAAACCAAAATAAGCATTCTGCCATAATAGTCAATGACATGCATAAGACAACAATACCATAGAATAGTGGTTGCTAAGGGGGGAGGCTGAGTGCCAGTTTTGTAACCATGCATTAGCAGTCAGTTTTGTGCAATTGAGGGCATTGATACTGAATCACAGATTTCCCCTCATTGTTAGGTTGCACCCAACCATGTAGATGCAGCAACACCATGGTATAAGCATAAGAGGTAGATGACCTCATAAGGGGGAGTGTCATGCATGCTGTAAGCTTATTGAAGCTCTGTGGCCCATGTTTGCCCTTAGCTAAACACAGCTAAGGAAGGGAGGTGTGTCCGAGGCTGCCTAGCAGTGTTTACATTGCCTAAATGGGTGTGCATGCTGCGCACCAGGTTTTAAACAAATAAACAAACAAAAAAAAACAAGAAATAGCAGCTCTGTTCACATCTGAGCACTGGGTATGTGTGGCACACCTATGGGCTTAAATGGGAAGGCAATGGGAAGGGAAAACAGCAGTAAGAAGGCAATCAAGGAGAACAAGCATAGCTGGCAGGTGAAATGTATCAGAATCATCCAATTACACAGGCAGCAGCCCAGCCCAGCCCAGCACACTACTATAAACTATGCAAACACCTTTCACTCTGTTTTTTCCCACAAACTCTACACCACTGGCGTACACAGGCAGGGAAATTTTACCTGACAAAACTAACAAAATGATAGGGGCTGCTGCTGCTCTTATACATCAATATGTGGAAGAGGCTGAGGGTGGTGAGTATGAGAATGCTGATGACCAGCACACAGTCAGGTGAAGGAGAAGAGTGTACAGACACAGGGTAACCTACCAGGGGCTACATGAGCCGGAGATAGTGAAGTGCTATAGGGTGGACAGGGACATCCTACAGCATATTGTTGAGCTGTGCCAGCCACGCCTCACACACAGAACCAACAGAGGGGAACCCATCCCCATGGATACCAAGGTATGTGTAGGCTTACGAATACTAGCCACAGGTACCTTCCAAAGTCCAGCTGGGGATATCATGGGGATCTAACAGGCATCAGCATCCAGGGTCCTCCACCAGTTCCTGGATGCCATGTCAGCACATGCTGGTGAGCACATATATTTCCTCAACACCCATGAAGCATTGACCAGCAATATGCATCTCTTTCACCAAATAGCAGAATACCCTGAGGTAGTGGGTGCTATAGACTGCATGGACATACACGTCAAAGCACCACCCAGTGAGCGGGGCAGGGTCTACATAAACTGCAAGAGCTTCCCCTCCATCAACTGCCATGTTGTGTGCAATGCCCAGGGCATTATAATTAATGTGTGTGCTGGCAGCCCTGGAAGCTATCACAGCTCCCACATCTGGCATATGACACAGCTGTACCAGAGATTTGCCACTGGGGACATCCCATATGGCCACCTAGTTGGGGATGCTGGTTACACACTGGAGCCGTGGCTGATGACACCCATCAGAAATGAACACACACCCGAACAAGAACTCCATAATAAGGCACACGCACAAACCAGAATCATAATAGAATGTGTGTTTGGGATGCTGAAGTCATGGTTCTGGTGCCGGGTTTATATTATAACATTGAAGTAGTAAAACGTTGAATGCTATAATATCGAACCCAAAACAGCGAACGCTGAAAATAGTGAAGCTGCAGAACCTCAAATTCTTTCCTAGGGAAAGAATTCGGTGGGCTGTTTCTGCCACTTCGCTATTTTCTCCACTGTGGTGCAAAGGCTATGGACCGGGTTAAGGTAAGTGTGCGAACGGACCAGGTTAAGGTAAGTGTGGGAATGGGATAGTTAGGGACCTTATGGTTAGGGATCGGGTAAGGTAAGTGTGTGATAGTTAGGAGCCTTAGGGTTAGGAGCGGTTAAAGTGAGTGTGTGATAATTAGGGACCTTAGGGTTAGGGAGTGGGTAAGGTGAGTGTGCAATAGTTAGGGACCTTAGGGTTAGGGAACAGGTAAGGTGAGTGCGCGATAGTTAGGGAGCTTAGGGTTAGGGTTTGGGCTAAGTTAAGTGGATAGATAGTAGTGTATGTACGGTTTAGTGTAGGGTTAGAAGTAGGATTTTAAGTGTATATGTGTGTTTTTTGGTGTGCTTGAGTTGTGTACGTGCTTTTCTGAGCTTTCGATTATATCACATTTCGACATTCCAAGTTTGAGCTTATGGTGTTCGATGTTTTGGGATTTCGATTATGTGATATACACCCTCTGGTGCCTGGACATATCTGGTGGAGCCTTACAGTACTCTCCAGCTACATGTACACAAATTTTCATCGTATGTGCCATACTACACAATATGATCCTGTGGAAACAGCTGTAGCAGGAACAGCATGGGGCAGGGCCAAACAGCCCCCCACCATTGCTAAGGCCAGCACAGGCACAGAGTGACTCAGAGGAGGAACAATCTGAGCCTGCCAATGTAGGCAGAAGGAGGCATGCCCAGTATGCCCAGGATTTGGCAAAGAGACAATGCATAGCACATACACTGACACAGTAGGAACCCAGGGAATGACACCTCTCTCTGACTCACACATGCAGTAAAAGGGATGCCAAACATGACACTACCTGTGCTTTACCATGTATAGGGAGTGTACTATGTGCATCTGACATAGTCAGCCCTCCAGCAACATCCTCAATACTGGCACAGTCACAAGGTAAGTCACTCTTCCTATCAATTGCTGAATGGAGTACTATGTTCTGCTAGTTGTAGCTATGGTGGGATGTGAGAATGCAAGGGAATCAGGTGGCTGAATGGGATGGAAGCAGATAGTGGACACCTATATGGGAAGCATCCATAACAAATACTGGTATCAACAAAGTAGGCAGTACTAGACAAGGTGACAAACCCAGTGCAGTACATGTGGTGGCCCAAATGTGTGTCCATAGGACACACACACACATGCCAGTGAGGCTCACATAACAAACGACAGCCTCAGCCAGCAGGACAGGTGTAGATGACCATAAAGAAAGGCTGTGCTAAGGCCTCCAATTAATGACAATGGACAACAGTCCCCCTCCAGACCTACACAGACGGACTACAACAGGTCAGACAGTTGTATGTTAGTTCTGAAGGATACGAAGTCTGAAATCAAAATGTAGGTCAATAAAACCTAAGATCTGTACTCTACTGATATGCCTCTAGTCTGCATGATAGATACAACATGAAATGGAAGCCAAACAGAGTACCTGAAATACTTGTACAGTCATAGCAAATGTTTACAGTTGTCAGGTGTACCCCCTTCCCACAATCCTATGTAGAAATGCAATAACATGTACATGTAGGTTTAATAGCAGTGAAGCACAGATTACCCGAGCTGGCACAATTTACAGGACAGATTGTTGCATTTGTACAATATGCAGGGCTCTGTGTGTTAGGTTATTGTGTGTTGTATATCGTGTGGAAGTGGTCAGCATGTAGGCATGGAGGGTTGTGTCCCTGTGGCCTATGGCCAGTACTGTCGATGACAGGGCCATGTTCTGACAATTGCAGTGCCAACCATAATGCATCCCAGCAAGACCCAATTCAGCAGTCATCCATACTCATTGTTCAGATGTCAATATCTGTCACCATCTGAAAGATGGACATGCTATGAATGTGGGCCCAGACATACACACAGTACACAGGTGGATGTACCCTAGACAGAGTACAGGTGAGAACTGCCCTCACTAAGGCAAAAAACACAGCATCCATGGGACCGGATGGTGTCCCCGGCTGTGTGCTTCATGAACTCAACGAGGAATTAAACCCACAGTTAGGACAGCTGTTTAATCTTAGCCTCACCTCAGGATACGTACCCAAGGAGTGGCGCACGGCGACTGTGGTCCCACTTCATAAGGGCGGTGCCTCCACAGACCCTGGAAATTACCGCCCCATTAGCTTGACAAGCCTTATCTGCAAAGCCATGGAGAGGATCATAATGGAACTCATAAATAAAGACATAGGGAACTTGCAGACTTTGGATCCAACCCAGTTTGGCTTTGTCAAAGGCAGATCCTGCCTCTTAAACTTGGTTGACTTTTTCGAGACAGTCACCAAGGCCATTGATGAGGAAAGGCAGTCCATACAGCCTACCTCGACCTGGCAAAGGCCTTCGACACAATACCCCACTCAGGTATCATCGAAAAACTCATCAGCTTGAATGTAAACCCATACATCACAAGATGGGTTGCAAACTGGCTAAGCGACAGAACCCACAGGGTCAGAGTTGCTGGAGCCATGTCAGACTCAAAGCCTGTCACAAGTGGTGTCCCACAGGGCTCAGTCCTGGGTCCACTCTTGTTCGGCATCTACTTTTCTGAAGTACAAGCAAACACAGGAGGGTTATGGCTGACAAAGTTTGCAGATGACTGCAAACTGGGCCATAGTCGAAAACACATCTGACACAGATATCCTCCAGAAGGGCCTCACAGAAATGGATAACTGGTGCCAGAGCCATGGCCTGAAGTTAAACGCCAAAAATGCATAGTCATACCCTTCGGGAAAAACAAGGTTACCCCTAGCTACCATATAGGTGACAATCCACTGAGCACAGAAAAGTCATCAGGATCTGGGGACCCAAGTTGACAGTAGTCTTCGTTTGACACTCATGTTGCTAAAGTAGTTAGGAAAACCTTCTATATCGCCCACCTGATCATGAAGGGATTCACATCTAGATCAAGGGAGGTCATCGTCCCCTGTACTCATCACTCATTAGACCTATGATTGAGTACAATGCCCGTTCGAATGTATCTGACCAGACACCTGATGCAGCTTGAAAGGCCCCAAAAGTTCCTCACCAAAAGGATAAAGGGTCTCAAAAATATGTCTTATGCTGCCCGACTGAAAGAACTCCAGCTTTATTCAGTCTCATACCGCTTGCTCAGAGGTGACCTGTGCCTGACATATAAGGCCATGTCAAACCCAGATTTGATGAATATGCTTCACCTCAAAAATCTAGATCCCTCAGAACCACAAGGGCGGGAGACTTAAACCTTGACACGGTTATAAATAGAACGTGCTGGAGGGACAGATTCATCACCCAGAGACTCCCTATGCTGTGGAACAAAATCCCGGTACATGTGAGGCAGAGCACCTCGCTGGCCTTGTTCAAGAGGAATCTTGACCAATGGATGGGAGATCGCAGATATACCCCAGGGATTACTTCAGTGTCACTGCTTGACAGAGGCACAGAAAAATGATAGGCATAGTTTTTATTCAAACTAAAGGGGTGGCGAAAGCCACATAACTATGGGCTAGGCTTATAAATGCCCTTGGGCAGATAGCCTAGTATGAACCTATGAACCTATGAACCTATGAACCTATGAAAATGTAACTGTCAACTGCACACACCTTTGGAATTGTACATACAGGTTAGCAGCAGATTAGTTGTCTGTGTAGTATGGAATACTGATGTAGTCTGGCCAATCACTGACAGACCACAAAAGGCACAGTTATGAAGTAATGAGAGACTGCCTATGTCCCTGCACAAGGCAGCATAAGGGGAATGTCCCAGGTATATCTGTGAGTCAGCTGTAAGAAGCTTCCATATCACACGTGCACTCAGCTCACCCCACCATCAGCCACAGGTTTATCACAGGTCATATCCCTGCTCTTGGGAATGAGTACAGTATGACCCCCACTTCTGTATGGAATACCCACAGAATGCAGCATGCTGAGTAGGTGTCCCATGCAGGTGTGTCCCTAGTTGTAAGCAGCACCCTGCAAGCATCCAGACCAATGGATTAATATGGACAGGAACTATTGCCATTAACACCTCCCATACTTAACCTGTCACCCCAGGGGAATCCAGTGGCTCACAGCCTGGGAATGTAGGAGTGACAGAATGCACTGGCTTGCTATAGATGGCCTGCATCACTACCAAATGCCCTACAGTCCTCTATCAAAGGCCTGTGCCACACCCATACTGCCAATGTATGTTATCTCATGGGGTCCCAACTAACAACATAACACAGTCCACAGAACACAAATGCAAGACCATGTCAACAAATCCCAGTAGCATGCCCACCATGTCCTACTGCATGAACTGTGGACCAACCCCTAAATAACACTGGGATGAAGGGACAACTATAGGGATACTTTGCAGATATCACTCACATAATGTTAGGAAGATGATAAAATAACAGAGTGGGGGGTGTAGAAGCATGGACGCCATGGAGTGTGTGAAGTCTGAAACTCTGATGTGTACCCATACTACCCCTGCCTGCAAACCCAGTAATGGGTGGATATAAACCCGCTTGTAAACCACAATGTGAAGGGGAACTGACCAGATATATGAGCCCTGCCTCTGGGTAACCTGGGTGAATATGTACAGCTGAGAGGTATGGCCACAGCAGGATATGGCCATTCTGTTATGTCAATTGATGTACAAGCAGGGGATCTTCAGCCACTACAGTACCAAGGTGCTGGACAATTTACACAGACCCATCAGCAAGTGTCTGCAGCTACCCCTAGAGAATGGCATGAGTGTGCAAGAATATGTACGCTGTAGACCACAATACTGGACACAGCTTCATTCATCTTGTATTTCCCAGGAAATAACTGTGAGCAAATATGTATATCTGTCAGTAGTTGATGACATAATACATCACAGTGTAAAACAGTACATATGTCTGAATATCGCTGCTACTACCAACCATGCAACACAAGCAGCACAGACACAAGAGTTACAGTATCCCACTAGCTTTCACCCATTCTGACTCCATATTGTCAACCTGCCTACAGGTATCCTGCAGAAACAGGTTGCTAGCTGTAGATGTAGAACACAAAATCCTGCACTGGAGTACAACCTACCTAGAATGGATTCACACACTCAATACAGAAGGTCATATTGGGCATGCTCCAACACTTAGAGACATGAAGCCCATGTCTGACAACAACAGTGGACTATACATATCTGTCAGTCACAAATGTCTGTGCACACACACCACATTGCACACCATTCATGCTTTGCACACACATTGGATAGGAATACTCACACATATCCAAGGCCAACACACTATAATAGGTCAAACATACACACACAAAGATGTGGGGAAGAGAGAGGCAGACAGTGACAAAGAGATAGCCATCATGAGGCCTGTCCCACCCACCACACATCCAATTGGCCAATATCACATGACGTGCCAATGTCAATCACTGTAGACATTTGCTTTTGGTAGCCCTCAGCCCTATAGTGTCTGTGGTGCTTGTGATAACTGTGTAACATGATAGTACAAATCAGTATTCATCTAGCATTTGTATAGCCAGTGCTATCAAATGTAAAGTTGTGTGTGACTGAGTGTTGTGTGTGTGTTTCCAGAGGAATGGTTTATGACCCATTCACACACACTGTACTTCCCAAAGGCCATGTTAGCACTCATGCTGATGTCAGTCACCTTGAAATAATCATCTGGCCAATTCTCATCCCCATAATCTCCATAGTGCGTGGGATAACTGTGGAGAAAAACCAGCCTTATAAGCTCTATGGTGCATGTGATAACTGTATAATGTTATAGTCTAACATACTAGTTAAGTAGAAGTTCTAATCACGGATATGGCAGCTGGTTTTGTGAGTGTGTGTGTGTGTGTGTGTGTGTGTGTGTGTGTGTGTGTGTGTGTAGAGATTAATGATTTTGAGGCCATTCACAGTCACTACACCTCCCATTGCCCTACTTTGGCAAGCTTGCTAATGTCAGCCACCTTGAAATACCTCTTTGGAGAAGGGCCAGCCATATAAGATCTGTGGCATGTGCGATAACTGTGTAATGCTATAGTGTAACATACTAGTTAAGTAAGACTTCTAATCCCAGACATGGCAACTGTGAAACTCTGTGTGTTTGTGTAGAGATTAATGATTTTGAGGCCATTCACAGTCACTACACCTCCCATTGCCCTACTTTAGCAAGCCTGCTGATGTCAGTCACCTTGAAATACCCCTTTGGAAAAGGGCTAACCCTATAAGCTCTGTGGCTCATGCAATAACTGTGTAATGCTATAGTGTAACATACTAATTAGGTAGGAGTGCTAATCCCAGACATAGCAACTGTGAAACTCTATTTGTGTCTGTGTATACAGATTAATGATTTTGATGCCATTCAAAGTCACTACACCTCCCATTGCCCTACTTTAGCAAGCCTGCTGATGTCAGTCACCTTGAAATACCTCTTTGGACAATGGCTAGCCCTATAAGCTCCATGGTGCGTGCGATAACTGTGTAACGCTGTAGTGTAACATACTAGTTAGGTAGGAGTTCTAATCCCAGACATGGCAATGGTAAAACTGTGTGTCTAGAGATTAATGATTTTGAGGCCATTCACAGTCACTACACCTCCCATTGCCCTACTTTAGCAAGCCTGCTGATGTCAGTCAGCTTGAAATACCCATGCAGGCAAGGTCTATACCTATAAGCTCCTTGACGCATGCTGTAAATGCGGAACAATGCAGCAGCAATAACTACACAGGTATGGGTTTGAATCTCTTCTCTGGTAAGTATTTGTGTGTACCTCAAAGAGTTTGGCCCCATTTACACCAAGTACACATCTCAGATCCTGACTTTAGCAGTCCTGCAGATATCACCCACCTTACAAGTACCTATTGCCAACACAAAACCATGTCAGGTCAGTGGTGCATGTGGTAAATATGTAACATAATGATCTGTAAAGACTGTTAGATAGAGGTTTGAACCTCACCCCTGGCAAATGTAAATGTATGTTTAGGGTAAAATTATTTTGGGGATCTCTCACCCACTATATCACCCAGTGCCAGTATTTACAAGGGCTGGTGATGTTCCTCACCTTAGAAGTACCTTGAGATGACATCCATCCTATAAGCTCCGTGAAGAGTGTGGTAAATGCAGTACACTCTAGTAGCAATACATAGCTAGGTAGGTGACTGAATCTCAATACTGGCAAGTGTGTGTGTGTGTGTGTGTGTGTGTGTGTGTGTGTGTGTGTGTGTGTGTGTGTGTGTGCGTGTGTGCGTGTGTGCGTGTGTGTGTGTGAGATCAGTATCCTGTATGGAGGTTGCTGTCATTGTGCAATAACAGGCTACATTGTGGGTTGGGTTTTGCTAAATTATTGAGGACTAAGTATATGTCACAATGTCCACCTTACAAGGACAACAGATGTCAAATACCAGAGAGGCTGGTGTAGACAATCCATAGCCCTACATGTGACATTATGGACTGGTGAACAATATAAGCAACCCTTGTATTACTCAGAGAACACTCTCCACCCATGTCTCATACACAAACTCACTTGGCTAGGCAACAACCACTATATTGGTAGTTCCTGCATATTGCCTCACAGATAGTAACCACTGTGTGATTGCAATGGACTACATGCCTGTTGACCACAACAGTGCCACTGACAACAGAAAGTACTGTGATATGTTACATCTCCTGACTGAGTGTGTGTTATCCAGCAAGTAAAAGGACATGGCACCCTGTACCATCCCTACAGTAGACAAATAAATGCTTACAGTGGTCCTTTTGCTATGCTCCCCATTGGATGCCTGCAACTACTGTAGAGTCTGCAAATATAACACACAAAGGGAATACTATGTCTTATAGACATGCCCTGTATGGACATATGCCACTAACTCCACTGAATACCTGTATCATGCTGTTAATGTAGGTGCAAACATGACCTCAGTTCCATAGCCAGGTCTCAAATGAGGTCAGGAATGCTACATCAGAAGATAATCTGTACACACAACATGCCACAGAGACCTCAGGTACACTTCCATATGTCAAAAAACATGCGTGTGGGACATAAGCACAACCCAGACACTGTCCATGCTATGGAAAATAGATCACATACATGAGAAGCAGTGCACATCACTGGCCACCCACAGTAGTAACCCAGATGAGTGGATGGTGAATACAATACCCACCTGTGGGGACCACTCCAGGGACTACACCCCTGAGCCACACTTGATACCATTGTCATGTGGCCTGATGCCAAGTTATTCCCTTTGCCTAGCCTTGTACAGCCTTCAGGCCCATTCACCTACTTGTGAAGCAATGAACCTATGCATCTCAGTACTGGCAAATGTGTGTGTGTGTGTGTGTGTGTGTGTGTGTGTGTGTGTGTGTGTGTGTGTGTGCGTGTGTGCGCGCATGCGTGAGTGTGTGTGTGTGTGTGTGTGTGTGTGTGTGTGGAGATTAATGATTTTGAAGCCATTCCCAATCACTACACCTCCCATTGCCCTACTTTAGCATGCCTGCTGATGTCATTCACCTTGAAATAACCCTTTGGCCATATATCAACCATACAGGCTCTGTGGCACTTGTGATAACTGTGTAATACTGTAGTATAGCAAGCTAGTTAGGTAGGAGTTCTAATCCTGAACTTGCCAACTGTGACAATGTGTGTGTTTCCCTGAGAGAGTGTGTGTCTTTGTTGACACCTGCGTTTGTGGACATTCACATGTACTACACTTCCCTTATCCCACCTTTAGCACTGTTGTTGATGTCACTCACCTTCAAAGATACCTTTGGACAACTTTCCCATACATAAGCTCTATGGCACTTGCAATAACTGCATAACACTGTAATAGCAATACATAGTCAGGCAGGGGTTTGAAACTCAGTACTGGTAAGTGTTTGTTTATGTGTATATCATCAGTACTCTGTGTGGGTGTTGGGGTGATTGTGTACTGACAGGATCCATTGCAGTGTGGGTATTGCTACATTATTATATTGAGGACCTATATGTCCCATTGTCCTCATTACAAGACCAACAGTTTTCAAACACTGTAGTGGTTGTTGTAGACAATCCTCAGCCATAAATGTGTACAGCCATGTGCAATTACTATGTGACAGTATGGAATACAGGCAACTGTTATAATACCCAGATACCACTCTCCACCCATGGATCATACACAAACACGGTTGGCTCTTACTCTCTTACTCCCTTCCTTTCTTAATTTATCTCTGTCTCTCTCTCTCTGGTGGATGTAGAAAAGTACATCTATTTTTCACAGGCAGCAGCTTGAGTTTTGTAAGGAATGCTCATGATCAGCCAATGACCTGTGCACGATTTGAAGTCCCCCACTTGCTAATTGCATGTGGAACAGCTGTGGTATCATTCCTATAGTCAATTGCATGGAAACATACTCCTATAACTAAGCACTTGATGTGGGAGCTG